>NC_052539.1:18445146-18745332 GCF_016699485.2 Gallus gallus | reverse complement strand
GACAACAGAGGACTCTTGAAAGTAAGAGTGTAGAAAGAAAAAAGGATAAAAAGAGGAGCCAGGCAAATCAGAATGGAAGAGAATTCAAGGAGCAAAGAACACAGTTTTCCACAGGATGCATTATTTAAATGAGGATTGCTCTGTGGTTGATAGCGCTGTTCACTAGGACAGTACTGTGGCTGACAGCAAGATAAATGTATTCCAAGAGAGAAAAATGAATTTGACAAATGTATTTGACATTTAGGAGTTCCCAGAATAAACCTATTACTAGTGAGAAAAAAGCAGATGCAGCACAGGCCCAAGGCATTACCTCTTGCAAATTAAGAGCCCTATTATTTAGTGCTTATTGGATAGTTTATGTAATTATAAAACATGTTCTATGATTATGGAAATTCTCTTACTAAAACTTGCTTTGATCTTGCAATAATTTATATCATTTACTACTTTTTCATTGATAAGTATAGAGTAAGTACATTACAAAAAACAGTAATGGTAGTAGTAAGAATTAAAAAAAAAAAATCAAAATTCTAACTATCTTACAGTGGTGTAAGACGTAATCAGGACTTACTTAATAGATCTGGTGGTACGCCCATTACAGTAGCACAGCATGATTTAGTAACGCAATTATCTGCACTACCACTCTGCAATTGATCAGAAACTCCTATTACGAGTTTCTAATTGATTTCTCTTATTTTTCTGCTTTGCAGATAAACTAGCTGCAGCATTCAAGATCTACATTAAATGAGATTTTTACTTAAAGCCAATGTTTTGGTACTTACTGAGAATATGGACCTATCTATCAAAGAACAGAACCTGCTCCGTGAGAAAATCCATGCTTAAATTTTGCACTAGTACGTAGTTTAAGAAAAATATCTCACTGTATGCCATATTATTGTGCTGTGGGGCAGACTAAGCATGAATCAAAACACATTCCCATCTAATACATATGGCACATAAGCCTTAAAAAAAAATGCTGTTAACTTCTACTATTCTCCAACACTAAAACTTATACTTTATCAATGCTGAAAAATATTTCTCTATTAAAAAAAATCAGCAGAGGTTACATATTTACAAAATAACTGCTTTCTTATAATATTCTCCACCTCAGTAAGGAAAAAAACTGCCACTGAAAAGTAACCTGACTTTGTATTTGCACCAATTTGTTGTATTACTGAAGATGTTGAAAATCTACCAGCCAGTCTCCTCACAATAAAACTGCATGTATGCTGAAGAGAAAAATGAGACAAAGGTGTCCTGAAAAATAATAGAGAAGGATAATTCATCCTGCAGTACTGGCTACTCATAGCTACAAACCCTCACTACAGAGGAATGTTACACAATCTTATCCGCACGCTGAGATTCATCTGTACTGTGTGATAAATTTGATCCATTCTCTGACATAGATATCTGAACATAGCTGAAAATATGGAGATAAATACTGCTGCAATACACTTATTCTTAAATAACATGTAAATACAAAGATAGATACGGAGCTTTTATCATAAAACTTAATCAATAAAAAGTAGTCTGATTTTTAATACTCATCCAGTTAAGGAAAAAAAAGGTGGTGCATGGACATTAGTGAAAAATGCTGCTGAAGAATTACATTAGAGTTGCACTTCAAGAGAAACTGGTAAAAACAAATAAACAACTACCATGCCAAGATGCACCAGCCTGCATTCTAGCAAGTGCAATGAGATGAAATTCTACAGAGAACTTCTAAAATTTGGTTTATTAGGTTGAAATACTTGTGACCAACTGAATAAAATACAGAACTTGTAACATAGGAAAAGATGTCAGAGATGCTTCCTTTGTTTGTCACACGCGTATAATATTGGAAGTTAAACACATTCAAATAAATCAACCATGTTTCTATGAGTGGTCAATTAAATATCAGATCTTGCTGGAATATCCAACATATTCCTCTCTGTCTTTCCATGGTTTCTGCAACAATAAAATCCATAGTAAGAATTCAAAAAATGGGGTTTTAAGAGATGTATTAAACTAACTCATTCTGATCTGTCTGTCTTCAGATTAAGTGCCAGTACAACTGTTGTGATTTTAAATATTACACAGAAATAAAAACAAAGATACAAAAATATTTATTTACTAAATAAGCACAACGTACTGGCTCTTACAACTTAATGCTTGCAGGCAAGTGCTCATGCACAATTCTTGTATTGTGTCTGTATCTACAGGCCTAAGCAATCCCCTCCCTGTAAAGCTAAGCACCAATTACATGATCTTAGAAACACACTGTACAATGCCTTATATGTACATGGAAACTCAATTCCTCAATCACATTTTCACCAGAAGTCTTCAGTAGCTCCAGAGAAAAGTGTTGAGCAGAGTTTTTTCCCCTCACACAACCCTAATGCCTGCCAAACAATACAAACCTCCAAAACCAGTAAGTAGAGAGGAAAAACAAACAAAAAAAAGAACATTGAAAGAAACACAAATATAGGACAAAGGGAAAATATACTGAGAAGTTAATGCAAAGATAGAAAATTAAAGTAAGCTTGTGCACTGTAAGAGAGAATTAAAATGTAAAAAGGGCAAAGAGAGATGCTGTTGATAAAAGACATGCAAAACACTAAGCGCAGCATATAAAATTCAGCAATGCAAAATTAATCAAAATTTCTGGTTTTATGAAATTATCTCAAGAGAAAACACAAACGCTTCCGAGCTAGAAAATATAAGCAAAGTTCTCAAATATCCACCAAACCATATTTTTCTGAAACGATTCTTCTGATTACAACAATACACAAGAATTCAAACTGAGCATGTAATAACAAGAAAAGTACTCTACAGTTATACAAGCCTTTCCATCAGCCTGTTAGTGTTGATATGAACATCTAACGTTGCAATAAAATTTCTGTTTAGAGATCCTGGATCCTTCTTTGTAGGATGGATATATCCTGTTAGAGGGTTGTGGAGCAGCCACCACTTCGACCTTCTCTCAGAATAATAATATTCCATACTTTGCTTTCTGTGTTTATTTTTCCTAATGAATCATCAGTTTTCTCAAAATATTAATGTAAAGATGACAACACTGAAAAAGCAACAGGTACTCACACAAGAGTATCACAATTTTACTTGTTTTCCATATGGCTGTTTTCCACTAGCTGTTGGAGGTTTTGCTATATTCATGTTTAATCAATGTTGCAACAGTTCCTTGCAGAGTGCAAATCAGTTGTATGAATGTGTATGTAATCAAGCTACGTAATAAAATTAGAAATAATTTAAGTCTACAGACATAAATTGATTCTTCAGTATGGAGGAACAGAGCTTTTTTTCCCCCTGTATGGAGGATGTAAAGAACAATATTACTGTCTTGCAAAATCTACCTCCTGATCCTAGTCAAAATGTTAATCTCTCTCCAAATTTGCTTTCAAAAGTGAACAGAAACATAAGCCAGAGGAAATATCATCCATAAAGACAAGTTTAATAAGAAACTAACAGAAGACAGAAAAACAAAACGGTATGCCATTTGTAGATCTAATTAGATCTAATAAGCCTAAGACCAACACACACTTTACTAAGCTAAAAATATTGAGGCAAAATGAATACAGCCTTTACCTGATAGCACAGGAACACTGGAATTTCTCTTGCGTCTCACTAATCTAAGAAAACACTTCTGCTGGCACTTTTTAATTTAAAGTTTTCAAAAGTAAGCATCAAGTGAGAGTGAACAAGAATAATCCAACATACTACTGAAAAACCATAATACATAAAGAGTAGCCTGTAGAGAACACTGTTATTTCTAGATCTGTAAATGAATGTATTGCACTGTATTTTATTAATTCTTGAACCACGAAGTTCCAGATAAAAGATAACTTATTTTGATAAGGCATTCAAAAATGCCAAACAAAGACTTAAGATCTTTCGTATGATCATATTATCAAGAGAAACCATTAGAATACTAGACTTATTTTCTTACAAATATAACGTCTACCCCACATTAAAAGAAGAACTAAACAACACATTTCCATTCCAAATTTTCCAGCATTACTAACATTTTTTAAAGGAAAAAAACATCCAGCTAAGTAACACCACCTTCAAAAGCGTGCTTCCCTTCTGAAAAGTAAAAACTAGAGATTTTTGATCTAGAAGAGATTTCTATATTTCACGTTTTTCACCAAAAATTAATAGAATATAAGATAAAAACCATAGCACTTTCTTTAGAAAATAGGCATTCGGAGAGGGCCAAGTTGCAGGCCATCTACATGGACATCCAACTTCAAAAGGCCCCTGACCAACTCTCACAAACTATCTGCCAGTCTGAACAACAAGCAGTCAAACTTTCAGAGCAACCATATATATTCAAGAGTTGACACCAGAGCACATTCCTGCACATTCCTGAATTTTCCCAAGAACACTTTAGATATGTGTTTTATTTAATAACAAAATAACAACCTTCCCCTCCTCCTTTTTTCTCTCTACAGCATTTACATTCAGTTGCAGATTTTCATTTAAGGAACTCTTGTGTCTAGGATGTGTTTATTTTGGAAGAAGTTAAAAATCAAGGCTACATGTAAAAATCTTATCTAATCTTCACCATTCTTTTCCTAATATACACCAAATATGTGGATACTATATTACCCTATCTCCATAACTTTTACTAACGTAACTAGAAAAGTCAATCTAATCACAGATACAAACATTTCAAAAGACAACAGTCCATTTTTCTCATTTGCAATGCAGACAAGATGTTCTGTCTATCTAACAGAAAAAGTATCCACATACTTCGGACTGATGCCTGAAGCTGTAGATCTTTCACCATTATTTTAACATGTCAGTGTGCCTCAATCATGCTCTAATCCACAGTTTTCTCTGATTAAAATAATACATTTGTATCCAACACTGAGCAAAATTTCATCGTGAAAATAATGCAACTACTATCCTCCCTAAACAGACAAACTTCTGCTGGACTGAACTATCATCTTTGCTTAGCATCTCTTATTCATTATAATTGTGCTATTTACAGAAACCAAAGCAGTGGCTTTAGCTCTTAATATGGAGCCAACTGAAGTTTACCTGCATTTGGCCTTTCAGTACTCACAACAGAAAGAGGAGCAAACATTGCAACTACAAAAAACACACAGAACTCAGTAGAGCAGTACAAAGACTGTTCAACAAAATCTGGACTGACTTACTACTTGAAGACCATTTTTTTCTATGTAAACTTTCTTCAGGGAGAGAAGTATACTTCTGTTTTAAGAATCACTGTCACAGTTATCATATATTCACAATTACCACAATTCTACTTACAGACACCTAAGTAAAACAAGTCAGTGCTCTTTTCTAACAATTAGAATGTACACATTTACATTTAAATGAAGAACAATGCAGCTGTAACTTATTCTGGAGGAAGTTCTTAAACTGCTGCAGTTAGTAAATTCACCTTCCTTAATATGATAACAGTCTTTCCCATGAGCAAGAAAACAAGGTATCTAACCTTAAATTCTACGTACAATAGAATAACAAGTCTTCAAACTGTCTGTGCTCTCTATCAGAGGCACTGATACGTAACTGAACTCTTTAATTAGAAAGAGGGTTATTAATCCTTTGGTTTTGCTTCCAGCTACTTTTCTAGAGAAAAAAAATAACAGATGTGTTTCCAAAAACAATTTCTGTCCGAAGAACTCACATCATGAGAAATGTATAAACCACATTGCTGTACCATACTGCATATTAAATAGTTTAATTTTGTTTGAGGTAGAAGCAAGAAAGAAAAAATGAATACTGAAGAATATGAAAATTATAAAGCAGTTAAGGTTTTCTGAAAGTACTTTAAATACTTATTATGTATTTTTATAAGACAAAAGCAGAATTCATGGTTACCATAGTTACACATACTCTTTGTTGTGTTTCAATGCCACATGATCTGACTCAAAGTAATACACATCAGGCTCTTCCTCCTCATCCTCTGCAGTGTGGTTGTTGGCACTCTCTTTGGCAGATGGTACATATCCAGCAACAAGCCTAGCCTCCGAAAGCGGCTTTCTTAGTCCGTCACTCCCATTATCTGTATTACAATTTCTCTCTTTTTCATTCTGTTTAATTTCTTCAGAATTTTTGGGAGATCCATTGATATTATTAATACCTACAGGTACATTCTTTTCAGTGGGACTAAGATTATTTTCCTCAACCTGTCCATTTTCTCTACATGGAGAGTTATTTTTAGTAGGGCTACTTCTGGCAGGAGCAGCCCTTCGTGGTGAAGTTCTCAATGTGTATCTGTGTTCTTGAAGTTCTGAAATAGATGTCATTTGAGCTGAAACACAGTCCAGCACTGAAGAATGTGGTTCAGGTTCACCTGAGATTGATGTACTGTCACGATGAGTATTCGGGTTGTTATTGGTGTTTTCAGCACACTGTTCCTTAGAGGCACTGCTATCTCCTACTACATCTACTTCCTCCTCAGAATCCCTCAACAAAGATGACTGGATTTCAGAAAAGGACCCAGTAGCTGGCTCATCTGCCTGATTAGCATGCTCCTCAGGCAAACAGTCACTTATTATTTTGTGGTCCTCTAACTTTACCTGTTCTTGAGAGTTTGTGCAAGGCACATAATGGTCTACAACACTGTCCTCCTTGCTGCTATTAAGCAACAATGAAGAATGGGCAAATGAGTTTCCATTTTCTGCTACTGTTTTGTCCTTGGGTATATAGGAGCCAGCACTGTTTTGCTTAGAGTTCCCATCAAACTGACAGTCATCACAGTTTAGAGAATTTGAGTCTCTCTCACCAACTCCATTGACAGTCTGATAGCCTGTGATTTCTTCAACTATTGCAGAATTATTAAATCCCTCTGCACAGATATTCACCTTTTTAACTTCCCTTTTGTCACAATCATCCAATATAAGACATCGACAAGCTCTCTTAGTCCCAGGAGAGACTGCATCATTGTCCGACACTAAGCTTTTACGCTCCAAAGATTCCTTCTCTGTTTTAGTAGACAAGTCTTCTTCTGAACTGTTGGGTGCCTCTGAACGTAGACAGCGTTTAATTCTTTTCAAAACTGGTGATACAGGTTCTCCTTGTCTTTTCTCACAATTTTCCACAGTTTGTTTATCAACATTGTCTTTTTCTGAAGTAGAGAGTCCTCTCTTTCTAGGGCTCACCCACGATTCCCGAGTGCTCTGTTGTTTCAAATCAGTAGTTCTTCCACCATTACTTCCCTTCTGAGTTTGCACTGAATCTGGCCTCTTCTTTGGTGACCTTGACCGTACTTGAGGATGGGGTGAAACCTCCTCTGGATGAGCAATACTACGATTTCTTAATGTTCGACCACAAAAGTTTTCATCCAAGCCATTTAAACCCACTGTTGATCTTGTAACACGAGTAGATCGAGAAGCAGCCATACTATGGCAAGTCCCTAAAGTATGTTCATCATGATCCACTCATTGGGAAACCTTAAAAAAAAAAAAAAAAGAAAGAAAACAAAACAATGAAAAAAATTACAAAGAACATCTACAGACAAAGCAATTCTGCAGAATATATTATCACATCTATCTAGTGTCAATATAAACATGCCTACACAATGTATTAATACCACCTACTTCTGTGCCAAGAAATTAAACCTGTAAAAAAACAGTTACGCTCATTAACCTTGGAATCAGAATCAAAAATCATTCACTGGTTGGCAAGGACTTTGAGAAGCAATGTAATCTAACCTCCTGCTCAAATAAAATTCAAATGAGGTTACATAAGACTACATCCAGTTGGGTCTTGAAAACCACTAAGTACAGGTATTCCATGGCTTCTCTGGATAACCTGTCCCAGTGTTTGTCCTTCAAAGAAAATGTTTTTTCCTCACATACAGGTCAAGCCTCCTTTGTGTCAATTTATGACCACTGTCTCCAGTTTTTGCACCACTTACATCAATAAAAAGCTGTCTTACTAAATTACTACACTGTCAGTAATTTCCTCTGAGGTACCAGAATGCTACCTACCAAGCTCTCTCCATTTTGAAACTTTTCATGCAATTGGTTGCATGAATCATTACCTACACTGAAGTAAATTCAGACTTGATAAATTTAAAACAACCAGTTTCAGAATGTATGTATTTGAGCCTTCAGAGTGAAAAGTGGGAGTACTCAATTTGCCCAAACTCAAAATAACATTTTTCATAAGCATCAGTTTAGTCTTATACCTCTTCTGTTCATTTCATCTTTAAAAAATCAACACATCAAACAGCACTTCACCACAAATCTGTCATAATATACACGATCATGAGTAGATTCGCATTTGTGCATAATGGTATTGCTTTCCTTCTCCATCTAGCCAAATTCCAGATTTCAGAAACCTGCTCAGCTATCATATGATGTGAAAACTTAAAATTCTAAGTAGAGAATCAAACCTTTTACATGTTTTTTAGGAAGGCTTAAAATGACAAATGGAGGAAAACTGTTTCATGAAGTTATTTTCATCTTCAGCAAGAAGAGATGTAAGTGAGAGTACAAATTCTCAAAATTCTAATACTTAGTGTCATGTAGTCTTAGAGCAAAAAAGAGAGAATGGGACAAGAAGGGTACACCTGTTAAGTAATTAAGCTTGACACTTAAGTAACAATGCTGTCTGCTTGCGTGTTCCTATTGTGTCTACAATGGTGATTCATACTTACTCTCCATATGCATAAACTTGTCCTTATATACTCCCTTTTAACATACAAGCTCAACGCTTTCTGGAGTGCATTCCCATTTGTGGATAAACACAAACATGAAAGAGAAGGTCATTTAGATACTCCACTTCACCTACATTGCTCTACCAGTATACTTGAGAATTAGTAACTGATGTTTGAAATGGATACCAATATAGTATAGTAAATAAAATGCCAATGTACATTTTTGCAAGTACTTACTGCCAAACTTGTACATTATTTCTAATTTCTGACAAGACAAAAATATTAACTGTTTTGCTGTTACATTCTAAAAAAAATAAACCTTACAGAACAATCTGTTACTTATAACAAAACAAAAATCTTACCATTGCAAAACTAGAAGAAATATAAGCTTCTGATGTTTCACACAGCAGACTCTCACTGTGCCACCTCAGTAATATCACACACCATTGCTGCCATCCATGATGTTATCCAAATGTCTTTTTACTAGTTTACGCCATCACATTAGCAAGATTTTGAAAACTGTTGAGAAAAGGACAAAGGACATCAATAAAACATGTAAGTTACCCTATTAAAATTAAGAAAAAGATGCCACAGTATTTAATGGAGAGTAAGAGCTCTTTTTTAAGAAGCAATTACCAGCTTAAAGAGTGCCCCACATACAGAACAGTATGTTATAAGTAATTAAGAATGTGAAATGCTAATTCAAGTTTCAAATGTAAAATATCTTTCTTGGATTAAGTGATTCAGTATAGCTTGCCAAAGACGTGCAAGAAAATTAATTCACAACAGAGCCCCGCATTAGTGTGTTCAAAGCTCAAAACACACTTCGAGAGACACAAGAAAGCAAGTAGTAAAAAATATAGCTTACTATAAGGAACTCTGAAATACGTAGTCAAATGTAATTAGACGAATAGTGAAAAATAATTATTTCTGCTATTTAACTTTTATCATCTGAGCAGAAAATCAAAATCTACACTGACTTCAAACCCCAGAATTACCCTTAATCAACACACTACAAGTGAACGATTTCCCAGAGTTCACACTGAACTTATTTTTCTCACAAGGAAAATACCACCATATTCTACCTTCTTAATAGTAGAAGTGAACCGATTCTGATAATGAAAGACAGAAATAAATCTAAAGATCCAAACAATACATGGCACTTTGAGTTTTCTCCAGATTTGGGCACCAATGCCAATGCCTAACAACTACAAATGAGGAAAAAAACCTGCAATCACATTTAAGAAAATCTAGTACTATGGAGATGCTATCACTCACTATAGAACAGAGATTACTGAATTTTTTCTTCATATTCTATTGACCTCAAAGAAGTACACTTCCTTTCGTACAGTGCAGAAACTTCATGGTGCAAACCACAAGCTGTTCCACATTTTTCTTTCTACACTGTTATTACATTTGGATTATAAATGTACAAAGCCTTGTGAAATGCCCTTGTTTACTTTGAGCCTAATTATTACGTCCATTGGTCAGAGTATAAAACAAATTCCCTATTAAGTTGACAATTCAAAACGTAAATTCATCGACGGAAGTGCAGAAGAGTATTTATTTGTATATGCAAATAAAAATGAGTATCTATTTGTATATACAGAATTGTTTCTAGTTATAGAAAAATCAAATGATAAAAGATACTTCTACAGTGATGTTACATAAATATCACCAATTCTTCTATCTGGATAACTCAATCAAATGAGATTTCAATTGTTCAGTTGAACTTCCAAACTTAAACAGTAGGGAACTGTCAAAACAAAAGACAAAGAATGCAGAAACAAGAAGGCAAGGAAAAATATTTAAAAACACAATAGGCAAATTACTGAAAGGAATGAGCAAAAAGGAACAGTTGCTGCCTAACCATAGCAGGAACACCTCCAGAACAGTCAGAGATGAACCCCATCAGGAGCTCCACTACACAGTGACTTCAGACTATTTTTTTTGCCTCCTTCTTTGTCAAGTTTTTTCTATTTTTTATACTGTTTGATATTCTTGGTTACTTAAACCGCTATACAAGTCTTACCTATTGATCCCTTTAAGTAACTGCAAAGACACCTAAGTACTAAAAGTGCAGACAGGTTTTGGCAGACTTTTACAAAAAACATCACAACCCAACAAAAATCCCATAGCTCACTGAGTTTGGTGAAATACAAAACACAGGAAAAGCATGAGACAACATACAACTGCTGAGTCAAACAGGAGAAGGCCTAATTTCAAAAAATGTAATCACTTTACCAGTCCATAGAGAACATTTGTGTAAGTTGTTTCAGGAATGGCTGAACAAGCAGCGCCAGGCCTTCCACAGATTTGTATACTTCATATCCCCTCCAATTTACTTTCCTCTAAAACAACGCTATTTTACTCACTGCAGGGAGAAAACCATCCTTGCTGTGCCTCGTTGCCTTGAGGAGGAAAAGAGGAATTTCCAAACACCAAAAAGAACAAAAATATCAAGAGAAGAAACTGAGGTGGGAAACAAAAATGTTTTTTACTCAGCTGAGATTTTTTTATTTTTATTTTTAATCTGCTGGGGTTGGCAGGAAGTAAAATTGCCATCAGGCAAGGTACACTGGAATGGCTGCAACATCATTACTGCTTAAAAACTAGAAAACAAAAAAATGTCTTGAAAATAAATAAATTATATTTCACAAACAGAATAACTTTTCTCTCACCTTGAACAGCTATCTCTTCCACGGCTAACAATTCGATGGAATCATAAGCTGATGTTTTGGACACCGCTCTTGGAAAAATGTGTGGAAACGGAAATTTAATATGATTTTAGGTTCAAGCTTTTCTTCAGAGAGAGAAATCAATCTTTAACAAAGGGAATATCGCAATAAAGACTCAAACTCTAAAGACTGAGAATCGGCTAAGAAACAACATAGTCTTGTATGTGCAGTCTACTAGAATGAAGGAGTGAGAAATCACAGATGAGCGCGGAATATCATGAAGATGGAGACAAGGCTTTAAAGTAAGAAAGTCCGATTTTGTCTTTTATTGGGAAGGACAGGTAAGAAGTCAGACAGCAAGTGCTACTACTGAAACCTCACAAGAAACAGTCATACATTCATCATTGCAGCACTTGGACACAGTGAGACTCTAATGTGCTTACAGAAATTGATATACTTTATGTACAATTAACGAATTGATAAGAACACAGAATGGCATTTCAGGATATGTGTTTTAATATTTGAGAACCTTTGAAGTGTTACACAAATTTACGTGGACTCCACAGATACACATTCTAGTTAGATTATTATTATTTAAATTAACCAGAATCCTATTTAGTAAAGGTGCAAGCTGTGTGTATGAAAACCTCCAGCAGTGGAGGACACAAATTTACACATCGCTGGATACTGACATCTGAGGAAAGCAGAATGAAGAAACTTCTTGCTGTATATGTAGAATAAACCATTTCCTAACTGGGTTACACCAGTACTTGCAATGTGGGATCCTAATAGAAGTCAATAGTTTAAAGGAATCCCAAGAAGTAAGAAACACATACACAGTTAGAGAAAGTATGTTCAACACAGACCTAAGCAAGAAAAGCAATATTGATGAAAAGATGTCAATATGAGAACACATGGGCTACATCAGCACACAGGCCCAAAAAGGAGCAAAGCAACATAAGCTTCTACTATTACTGCGTGGTGGTGCTTCATATATTTGGATACATTAACATTACATACAATATCTTAAAAAGCAAAAAACTGAACAACTCATGCCTGGGTGGTAGAGCAAAACAAAAAGCTGCAACAGTTGCACAACCATAATACTACATGCATGGTGATAAAGTTCAAAACTTTTCCAAGTGCTTGGATGTTACAACTGTGGATTCCTACAGGCAGTAGGGCTCTCATGTCCCACACTGCAGTAAATTCCAAAATGACTTCAGAAACAAAATCCATTATTTGTTCAGTTATCATTTACAAGAACAAATGTGACATATACATAACCACCCTCTCCTGTTTCAGTTTCCTTCTGCTCCAGATCTGTGGGATCTTGCCTGCCTCTGCCTCAAAGGAAGAACACAGAATTTTCTATTTCAGTTCTAAGACCCTTTGATCACATTTCTTTCTGTCATCAGAACTTGGGAGTCCTCAACGTATATTCTTTTTCAAAGCATTGTATTTTAATATTAAAAAAAAAAAAAAAACTACCAGATTTTACATTATTTTTTCCAGTTTCTAACACTTCTGAAGAAGCATCCCTGTGGCACATATCTCTTTAATACCAAAATTCAGAACATTTTCTGGGAAGGAAAACAAAATGAAAAAATCCACACCGATGAAAGCAATATGATATGACTTCACAGTTTAAGACCGTGTATAACTTGGCGAATTTGACACAATGTCCACTTGATAATTCTGTATCTCATCCCAATCTACTTCTCTAATTTTGAAATGCTACTTCCACTGACCCAGTATTTTTCTAGCTTGCTGCCACAGTGTGTGGAACTATTAAAATAACGGACTTTCACACAAGAGTAAAAAAAAGTCTGCCATATTTCTCAACCTGTAACTGTTGTCTCTTCAGAATCTCTCAGAAATCACTCTGGATCATCGGTCACTACTCGCATTTTAGGATAGAGCAATACACCAACAACTTCCCACTGGTGTATCGCAGTGATGATATGAAACTGGTCACCAGAAGTGGCCTATTGCAAGTCTCATTCCTAAGTCTTCTGTCAAGATACAAAACAGAACTGACAAAAACTACATTTAATCTGACCAAGTGTGTATAACTCAGTCTTCTACACTAAAGTGGTTTAAAAAAGCATAACATTTATCATGAATCTCTTTTCTGTAAATAATGTCAATTACATGCACATTAGAAATTGTTTACCAATTGCTGTACACATGCATTACAGATGCACACAATCCTTAACCATTAGTAGCAGGACTTAGTATTTGTTTGTGGGAGGAGTGCTGTTACATCTTTTGATTTTGCATTTTTCATAGAAAATTACATGAAAGGCATCCTGAATAGGCTTTTGTGCTCTCATTGGCTACACGTCCCCCATGATTACGCCATTTGCCGTCTTCTCATCATCTACACATTCCAAAACACAGATTCAGAGACAGAAAAAGCCATCAGACTATAAATTTTAAGCTTGCATAGCACAGTTGAGATACAGCACATCTCAGAAGTAAAGAACAGTAAAGGATCACCTAAGCTAATAAATACAACTGGGGCACTTCTGTGCTATGAAGCAGCAATTCTTAAATTCCCTGTAGAGCAGCAGCATGTTATTTAGAACATTTTTTAAAATGAAGTTTATTGTATCAAATGAAAACCACAGGAGCTATTCACGTGAATAGAACCTAATCACTTACACTAGTATTTGCCCAAGACAAAAACCATCTCTGAACAGAAGAGAACCTTCACTGACCTCAGATTATCAGAACTTCAGTTTCTCTTCAAAAATAAAGCTTTTCACCTCCTAGCAAAGCGGTATTATCAAATTAGAGACTAATTCCATTTAACAAATTATATTCACCAGTCTATCAAAACTAAGTATGCCAGCATCTCCTCTTCCCACACATTAACAAGAAATTAGTTTCAGAAGAACTTACTGTATTTTTCTGATTTACAACAGCAAACACAAGCAATATTTTCAAACACAAGCAATATTTTCAAACACAAGCAATATTTTCAAACTACAGAAACAATCTACACCCACAGATAATATATAACAATAAGATGCATAAAGCTATAATGTAAGTCTAAAAGAAGCAAGAGTAAAAATAAGCACGTCGTGAGGCCTCACAGTCTGGAATTATTCTCATATTTCAGCCATCTCCTGACACAAAATTACACTATATATGGTCAAATAACTTTTGTCAGAATAGGCCTACTTCTATTTACTCATATCCCATAACAGGACAGCAAGATGAAATAAAGAAAATAAAGAAAAAGGAGAAACTTACAAGTGTAAAAAAACATATCAACCTTGTATCACTTCCAACCAGCAGGGGTGGGCCTTACCAAAAACACACTAAAGTGGGAACCAACCAGTGAATAGATGAATACGCTCATTTTCTTTCTCAGAATAGAAGGGTTCAACAGGACAGACAAACCTATTCTTAGACAAGACTGAAAAAAGAAATCATTAGGAAGAGTCTTACTGAAAAAAAAAATGTTTACAGTTCTTTCTGAAAACAAACTATACAGAGGAAGAGTAAGCAGAACCTAGTATTTAAATTACAGAATGCACAAAAGCAAACAAGAGCTTAACCTCCTCTACCATATAAGCAGCTTTTTTTTTTTTTTGCACTGTTTTACATTGAACCTTCTTTCTTTAAACCGCAAAATAAAGAGAAAAGTCAAAACAGCAAGTTATATGTGAATGACTAGCAATGCCCATCTGTCCCTTTGTAATTCTTCCAGTCTGCAGTAGTTTATCTAAAGGCTGCCACCCGCATTAGGGAGGACAGATATGACAAAGGCATAATCCCTTTCCTAGGCAAATTCTAAGATAAGGTTGCCAATTTATATAAAAGCAAGTATAAATTATGCAGGTGTAACTACACAGCAGAACTCGAGAAAAGAAAGCACTCTATCAGATTTCTTCTCCTTATAGATAAGCCGCTTTCAGTTTCTTGTATCTTGGCCAAATTAGATTTTGAGCTGAAATCATACTGTAGGCATCTGCCTTGGACTGCTATTCCCACCCTGCTGCCTTTCACCTCAATTTTCAGTCAAAATAATTAGTCATTTCTGTGCACAAATACAGAAGGAAAAAACAAACAAACACAAACCAACCCTCCTACTGGTTAAAAGACTGCTGACCTTTTGCTCAAGGAATTTGTCTACCTCCGTGCTTGGTGGAAGTGGGATGAAAGCAAGCTAAGGGGAATGTTAAACAGACATAGAAGAAGAGCAGTTAGATCAACAAAGCAAGTGGATATTGACAACTAGGAGAGATTGAGACTGGAAATTACCAAGAACTTGTAGAAGACAGAAGGCCTGCAACAGAGCAGTGAAGAAACCAGAATTGGGACCAAGTGGGAGCAGACAAGGAGGCCTCCCAGAACCTGGGAGCTCACCCACTCACAGCTCCGCACACATCACCTCAGCATGTCACCCCGAGGATTTGCCACCCATATCTGTGACAACTCTGTAAAAACGTTTGTAGAATTGTATTATGGAATGAATCTAACAATAGTTCAAAGATGAAAGTATCAGCTTCTCTTTTACCTTTTCAGATGTGTCTAGATGGATAAAATGAAAAGATGTGAGCTCTGTGAGGTGCTACCAAAGCCATAGGAACAATAAACTAGATTCCACACTAATACACCTACTACTGCTTCATTTTAATTATATATCCAAATATATAGGAAAAATGTACAAAAAATTCAACTACTATGAAGTCATTCAATACAAGTTTGCAAATTAATAAAAAATTGCATTCAGCATGATTAAAGACAGTAGCCTTAACTAAACATTCTTAATTCATCGATTGGTAAGTTCAGTAATTGTTGTCTAATACAATTAACTTCTCAAGAAAATTAAAAACAGACTACATGATTAACTTTAGTGTACCACTTAAAAAAAATCATATATTTAACCCCATTTCTTGGTTGTCACTGAATATCCTTCCCACTCCATCTGCCTATTCCACGGTATCATCCCAATGAAACTCTCACTGCTTTTCTTGTGAAACCTTTCAGCTGCTAAATAAATTTGCTGTTACCCAAAGAAAACCACCTATGTGATTAGTATCTCAGATACAATAAATTAAATAAGTTTTTGGAAAGCAGCTCATTAAAAAAAAATCAGTAATTTGGTTATAGTAACCATTTACCAAGATATTGTTCTAGTAAAATAGACTCCGATAGTACTTAGTTTCTTAACTACATACTTAGATACCAATAAAGCAAACAAGAAAAACGTGTTTTATTTCCTAATTAAGTTATTTCTATAATGCACAAAAAATATTAATCATAACAAGATAGTATTTCCCAAAACATAGGCTGCTATTGTCGGAAGTCATCAAGAAGTTAATAATAGTCCTAATAGTTTATTTACGAAAAGGAAGTTGAAGGAAAACAGTGCTGTCTGACTTCCTTAAAAGCCCCAAGGCAAGTTGTAGCACAACTGCTCTTATGTATAGAATACTACACCAGAAATAGCCACTCTGATTTACTTTCAAAATAATTGCAAGCATGCTACCTTACGAAGTACACTGTAATGCTTGTACTGCACAAAACTGTGTATTTTTAGCCCTAACAATCTTCAGTCAGAGGCATGTATTTGAAATACATCAGTAAATATTCTTTTTTTTCTTTTTAATACAGACTATTACAGCATCAGCTAATATAAGCCTCAGAAAGCTACCATAATGACAAAGACAGAAGTACATGACAGAGAAGTAATACATACTCACAACCAGGTTTCTCCATGCGTTGTGATTGCAAGTACCACTGCAACAAATACTAAGGCAAATACCAAACCAGAAAATTTGGAAAATGGGAGCACGAGGCATGCAACCTAAAGGCCCTTCAAGAAAGCTAGAGTGACTTTTTATGGGGCCGTGTAGTAAAGACTGAAGGTTATGGCTTTAAACTAAAAGAACAAAGACTTAGATTAGATGTAAGAAGAAATTCTTCACTATGAGGGTGCTGAGGCACATGCACATACCGTCCATAGAAGCTGTGGGTACCACAACCTTAGAGGTGCTCAAAGCTAGGTTGGATGAGGCTCTGGGCAGCCTGAGCTGCTGCAGTGTCCCTGACCGTGGCAGGGGGTTGAAACTGCAGGGTCTTTGAGGTCCCTTCCAACCCAAACCATTCAGTGATTCCATGATTCTACCCTATGATTAAGCTACTTGTGGAGTGCAGACAAATATATCAAGTCAAGACTATGGCCCACAGCAAGCAGAGAAATGTCTGTTTTCTGCAGAAACAGTCTGAGACAGTGCATCTGCTCAAACACTTCACTGATACATCTTTGTGCCAGAACCTTACCACTGCTGCAGTTCTCAAAATAGTCATTTGTGGCAAAAAATCTTTTTGCTCTAGCCTTCCATATAGAACAGAATTTACTTTCATTGCCCCTTGTTGTTTGATCTAATACAAATAACAACTGCTGGCTGCACTTAACTAAATACGACAGCTTTGCCTTTGCAAATAGTCTTTCAAAGTAATGTTCTTCATGAGCTGAATGTATCAGTTACCCTGAGAACAAGTCTGGCTCACTTCAGTAGTCCCAAGAGCGCCACAAAGTGAAAGGACATTTTCTCCCAGTGCTCGAACATCCTGACAGAACAACAGATACCAGCACTTACAAATAACATCTTACTCTTAAATTCTTTTCAAATCCTGTTTTGCAACCGACAATTAGCTTATTAAGCAGATAGGTTTCATAGCCATCTATAGTTTGACATTATCATCCTTGCTCAGGTCTGAACATAAGCTTCTTGAATGAGACCACTGTGCATATTTTGGTCTACGTGGATTCCTGAAATTTCCACTAAAAGGTATTTGAAGGTATTTTAAGCGCATCAGTAACTGCATTTTTAAAGCTCTTACAGTGATCAATCACTTCTCGTTTTATTGTTGCTCCACATCTGGTCACTGAAAAACCTTTCAATACGAACATTATTACATATCTTTTCTTCCCAATTCTGAATTGGTCTTGATTTTAGGAACACACACACACACACACATATATATATAAATAAAAAACATATTACTAGTATAGTAGTATAGTATACTATAGTATAGCAGCTAGTATATTACTTTGTGTAGCTGCTTCTGTCTATATCCAACTGCTTCCAGATATCATAGCTAGTCAGAATTTCCTTGATTTAATAGCACAACAGAAGTCTATTTTCCATTTTTATTCTAACATACGTAACTTCAATAGAACTATTAGTTGTGTAATTTTGTTTAGGTTGACTGCAATCTTGCTTTCTCTTGCTCTACTCAAAGTCTTGGTAGACCAGTACATTCAGCTGATGAACAGCACACTGTTTAATTTCCTGAATTTTCTGTGTTCTGCCCTGCCTCTGCTCATAGTATTAACTGGAAACACATAAAAAGTTTGTCTGGAATGCATTCGCATTTAACATCTCAGCCTTCTTGTTCTGTTTCAATCTCAGTATAAAATCAGCTACCATGAAAGGCTCAGTCAAAAGAGTAGAAGTTTTTGCACAATAAGACCATTTATCAGCTGTTTTTTTTTCCGTGCAGCTTATTAACTTGCAAAATAGATACATTTTATAGATTAAAAATGCATTTCTAAGCCTTTCTAAGATTTTATACTGTTTTTCTAAACCTACCATCAAACTGCCAACACGTTTCTGAAATACAGTTTATTCCTTCAGTGTTCTTCCCATTTCCTTTTCTCAACTCTGTGATCCCAGGAATACCCAGATATTCTGCTTTAATTATTATTGTTCTCCAGAGTTGTTTTGCTTTGCAATACCCAGTTTATTATTTCCTGTACCTGCAAAGAGGAGTTTACTTTCAAAATTCTGCTCATTGCTGAAGCATAAAATGAAAGACTGCCTACAAAGTGCCAAATTCCTCCCAGCTGTATTATTCCTTCCCACTTTATAAATACTTTAAATACTTTATCATGCACTTTCTAAATACACGTTCCACATACTGAGAAACTGCACTACATTTACAGAGCAAAAAAGACTTGCCTGTTACTGTTTAAGCACATGAACACATCTGTTATCTGTGCACATAGCTATCCAGTTCCCTTTTATGTTAATCAACTATCCACTTTGAAAACTTCACTTCTTTAGAAGAAAGTCTATTCTTTTAAATTTTTTTTTAATTTCAAACATCTTTCTGAGCTCACACTGAGATAGATCAAAGGTCTGCAGTCAGTACCGTGTCTCCAACAACAGGTGTAAGCAGAGGCCTAGGGAAGAACTGAATACACACCGCCTTTCCCACTTCCAACTACTTTCAGTTCAGAGTCCTCCCAAGTCACATCATTTCTGTCTGTGTAACAAACTTCAGTGCATTTCTCCTCCGTACATTTTCCCTGCCTTTCCTTGAGCTCCCATAATTTGTTAGCATTCAAGCTAATGCACGGATGTGTTTGTAAAAGAGAATAATGTTTCTTTTTTTTAAATGGATATTGAGATTCATCATCTGGCAAAAAGAAAGAAGTAATGATGAAAGATTAGATATCCAATACAGGCACTCTCGTGACAATTCCCATTTTAACGTACAGGGATGACACTTTTCTGTTTTACTCAGTTTTACCATCAGCTTCACTTTTTGACTTCGTCTGTATACATTTTTCCAGGAATAAAGAAGAAAAGATTCATAGTATTATCAAGGATGGAAAGCTTCTGCACAGACAAAGTATACCTATGCTACAACGGCACAGATGTTTCAAATGGATACACTGAGTACCAGTAATTTTATTACATGCTTTTGGTTTTATCTCCTCTAATAGAACGCAAGACCTCAAGGTTTTAATGACACCTTGGCTTTTCTCATTGTATTTTCCTGAACCTCATGTCCGACAGGTTTGGCTTGCAGCCTTTGTCTCAAGGTGACAAAACCCATGACCAGAGTAGTAGCAATTCCAGAATTTAACCTTATATAGAAGTATGTCTGAATACACTCTCTGCAATTCTTAATAATAGGAGTTTGCAAGAAAGAAAGATGATGTTCATCCTACTGTTCCTCACAATTACCACGTAACAGCAGGTAAAAGGCCTGAAGAAATATAAAAAGGTAATTCAAGTTCCAGATGCAGCCACTAGAGAGTTTCTCAAAGCACAAGAACAAAGGGGAAGACCTACAGTCAACCTTCAGCATATTTTACCAGACTCAGGCAACAGGAAGGAGCTGCCAGCAGCTGGGTCAAAGAGTGTGAATTACACAGTTTCCACAACTATCCTAAGCAAATGCAAACGGATTGTCAGAGTTCAGATACCTTCCTAAATGGCTAATCCATCACACCAACGCACAATGTGCGCTTGCAGTTAAGTTCTTGCTCTCATGCACGGCCTTTGACCCGCGCTACCCACACTTGACAGTCTCACACACTGCACCTTGACACCGTGCACTGAAAACCCCATCTTAAGCAACTGCAGAAGTCTTAGACTAAACAGGAAAATTATTTATTTTCAACTTCGATTAACTTGTGCAAGTATGTAGTAAAGAGGAAATTCTCTTATTGTTCTCCCAGTGAATCATTCAGTTACACAGATTCAATTAGTTAAAATGCTCATTTCTTACAAGACTGAAAACAATGTGATCAGCAGCTCTCTGAATCTGCCACAGATGCAGCTCAGAATCTTTACAATATGAATTTGAAAATAATCAACAGCAAAGCCAGAAGTCACTTTCATTCAATTTGACATACATATTCACATTTGCATTTACACAAAAAAGATACCAAGCAGAAGACCATGTTGCTCTCTTTTAATAATAAACTGCTTACAGTTTATTATTTGCCAGAGATGTCCCAGAAAAGCCTTTCTGATCCTTTCTAAAGCATAGTGTTTTTCAAACTACTGTAAGAAATTTAGGAGAGCTATGTCAAACCAAGTGCTATGCTTATTCCTTTCTTAGTGCCTCTGAAGAGCTGACATCAAGTATTAAGCAAGGATTAACCTGACAAATTTAATTTACATGCCATCCATAAAACTGCTTAGCTTTATGATTTAAAATATTACCAAAACCCCGACTGCCAGCTCTTACAGAACATCTACAATTATTGTCTAATATGAAAGCACTTCTCTATGAATAACTGTATTACCTACAGCACAATGCTGCAGCCATAAAAGAGGAAACAGAAACACAGGAAGAATATAGCTCCTAAGAGCAGCTTTTGCTATACCTTGAATACACAAAGTGCTCATAACTCAGTGACATATTCTCTCCTACGGCAATAAGCAATTAATTACATTCTCTTCCTGATTACATGAGAAGAAAATATGTGAAAATCCCAGATCTTTAATAACTAGTTTTACTGTATCTAGAAACACAAGAGGTACTGAAATATAACGATCATACGGGGCATAGCAGATCTGAGGATTTACCTGCAGTATGGTCGCAGAATTAATGGATATTTTATTTGGCTTACCGCCCTGCTGTTCTGCACAGAGAAGCTGTCCCAAACCCCTGATCATTCTTGCTGCACTTTTCCATGCTAGGCCTTGCAGATGGATCAGTGCTGAATAAAACATCCAAAGAATGGGCTATACTATATGCCATGGATTTTTTTTTTTTTAACCACAAACCAGTTATGTTTTACGTTATGAACCCTCCCTAATAATAGTCAACACTATTTACTTTTTTTGACAGCTTGTGAAAACTGAATTATGTTTTTACAAAAGCATCTATCAGAACACTCTCCTGAGCAGTAATAGCTGCCTTAAAGTCAGGGAGGTCTTTTTTTCATTCTTATGCATTACCTCACATTTCTGAAAATGAGATTCTGCTTCTATTTTATCTCCCATTCACTCAGTTTTGTGAGATCCTTCTCTAACTCTGCCTCCAGACAGTGATGAAATCAAGTCATCAGACTTATATCAGCTCTAGATTATTATCAGGTATTTTTCCTGTCATCACTGAAATAACGTTATCAACGTACCACTACTCCAGAAGTATTTGATTCTACAATTCTAACCGTATGTTAACATTTCAAACACCTGCAGATTTTGTACAGCAAACCTTTAATACCATCAGTGAAAACATTTAATGCACTGTCCAAAGGAATACATGCATTCTCTCAACAAAGCACGGGTTAAATCCTCCTTTTTACAATTATGTCTATGGGAACTACAGGGAGAGCAGATGAAATCAGTTCAACAAGCCTTAGATTCAACCTTGACATTAAAATTGCAAATCACTATTTGCAATGAAATTAATGCTCTGTTAACACAAACACTATCAAACTTTGCCCAGCAGGTTTGTAAAATGTTTGGACTTGATAAATTTCAAGTCCCCTGACTGACAAATCCCCCTGGATCTGCCAGGTGAGGTGGGTGCTGCTTCCTCCTAGGAATGCTATATGCAGACTGTTTGGATTGCCCTTGCTTAATTGCGGAAACGCTAGAAACACTTCTATTCACTCTTAGTTGAGAGAAAGAGCAACTCTATGACATCTACGTATTTAAACTGAAGAAGTAAAGCCGTAAATATATGTGCGAGTTAGCAGAATAATTTAAAATGTTTGGCCAGTCCAGGAGACTACACTGAAGGCAGCATTTTCATCAACAGTGGATGCTATGATTCAATGCAAACACTTTTTTTTTTTTAGCAGCTGAGCTCCTATCAGAGTATGTCTTCATCTAAACAGACTTCCACTGTTGTGCCCAGCAGGTAACTTCCATGAGGATCATTCTGTACCCTAATTAATGCAACTCTCTTTTTTCTACCCCTGCTCCACCTGTATCTACTTAGATACTATTCCAAAGAGCATTTTCCTAGTTCACTGCTGTATCCTAGTCTCCACTTCCCCACTATCTTTCTAATACAGCACATAAAGCTGCATCCACCTATCATCTCACTCCTTACCAAAAGAGCTGACACACACTCTGGTGAGCCTTCAGTCATTCTCTGTTTAATTTTTCAATACGACTTCCCAGGTGAGGTTTCATTTTACAGTTAAGTGATTTAATCTACAAACAGAGGCAATCCCACTCCCCATGACCCTGGCACACCATCCTGATTTTTCCTATGCATTTGCCTTAGTATTCAATTTGATCTCACAATGAGCTGATTTAGAAAATACAAATCCTACAAAAGAGCCGTTATTTTTCTGCTGGTTTAGCTCCCTGAACAGGCTTACAGTAATGGTCAGACAAGCACAGGTGCTACCAGAAAGCAGAGGCCAGACCTATGTATGTTGGTGACAGATAGCCACTGGATCAGGTTAGCTGTAACATGAAGCCCAACTCACAGGCTGCCCCTTATCCTTAGCTCTTTACAAGTATTAAGAGCATAGTTACTTCATTTAACTCAGAACTCTAAGTTTTCACGATGAGGATACAAATATTTGATAAATGATGCACAGAAAGCAACTCAATAACCTTATGGTTTCTATCTGCATTGACCAGCTATAACCTACATTATACTGCAGTTGAGAACTCCTTGGGGGGAAGTGTTCTCCACATTTGCCTCTGCCAAGCAGGGCTCACAAAATCTGCTTTACTTCACTTTATTCTCATTCTTCTTTACAGTTGGTTTGAATATAAAACTGTTAAAATTATTTTGAAAACTTAACTAAAATTGAGTTGATGCATGTCTTCACTGACAGAACCTGAGGTATACAATGAAGGCAAAAGAGAAAAAGAAATAAGACTTTCTGCATTCTTATTTGTAACTGATTGTAGCCCTTGGGCTCTTTTCAACATCTTCTCATTATGGAAAATAGTCAGTGAGAGTCGAAACAGTCACCAGACTTCACACAGAAGTAGTACAATAGTAGAAGTGTAAGAAAAACAAATGCTATTTCAAAGCAGTAGCACCAGCTAATCCACCAGGCAAGCTGCAGGGACAGCCTGTATGCAGTAAAGGAGCCATTCGAGGGAGGATATGTAGAAACCTTAACTTTCAGCTCATACTACTTCTGCAAATCAGGCCTGCTGAGAGAACAGACAGGACAAGAAGAAATGTCCACATGATCACTTGGTACACATCGTATAAGAAAGTCATAGTGACACATGAATCAAGCCTGAAAAGGGTATCAAGAATATTACAGAGTAAGCCTTCCCAGAGCTTTACTGATTCTCAAAGAGAATCCCCTGACTCTTTTTATGAGAATTTCTCAGGTTAAACATTCCTTCTCTACATTCAGAATTCTGACAGCAGGAAAATAATGCTAATAATAATATGCTAATAATAATAACCTCTCATATAATATAGGAAGCTTCAATAAAATCACTTCTGGGTTGTAATTAACCAGAGATATTTTCAGTTTATAAGTGATATAACTGAAAATCACAAATATTACCAAGAAATACATAACCTACGCTGCAGGTGGGTTGGGTGGTTTCTGGTGGAGGGAGCAGGGAAATAAAAATGGAAAGAAAAGGAAAAGAAAAGTCTAGATCTTAAAAGCAGGAAACTAATTCCTTTACACACCTGGAGAATTTGGAATGTCCTGACAGCAAAACAAGCTTCTCCATACAGCAATCCACTTAAGAGAATAAATACAGAGGATTTTGAGGATTTGCAAGATTCTCTTTGTTTCAACACGAAGACCAATCACACTACAGCTCAATAACCTCACCATTATAAGAAACAGCAACAAAAATGTCTTGAAATGAAACATGAAGCAGGAAAAAAAACCTCACTGTGGCGTGGAGGAAAACTTGATATCAACTCAGACATGATGCAAAAAGTCAGTATTTCTCATTGTCCTTTCCACTGTGAGATGGCAGCAGCTATGAGAGGAACCCTTTCTATCTAAAGTACCTTAGGAATCCTCTTAACAAAGGATCAGCGGATTCCCAATTACATGATCCAGAGAAATTTACAGCTGATCTCAGTGAAGAGAAATGAGATAACTACACTCTGTTCTGTCAGAAACCCATTTTCTCCCAGATGGACTTAAAACTATGCAAGCATATAGGAAAAGTAATCACATGACTGCAGACTCCACACTGATACTTTGAATAATAATTTTTCAGCCTTTTGGCATTTTTTGCAATGCATGGGACATAGCAGAACTGATATAATGAAGACCATGAATTTGCTAAAATCAGAAGTTTAAATATATATATATATATGTATATATATATATATATATATATATATGTGAGCTGCAGCAGCTTTCTACTTTGACTACCTTTTTTTAAAGGACAAAACATTTGCAGACAAGTTGCAGACAGTTGCAGGCTGGAAAGACTTTGCTTTTGAGGAATCACTCAGGGAACAGCGCTGGCAGCTTAGCAGAACACAGACACCTTGTTAGATCTCTTCAAGGGGCAATTTAGATAGAGTAGTTACTATCAAAAGCAACCTAATCATGTATAAATAACAAGTAAGACTTGCTGCTCGTTACACTCTGACTTTCAGAGACACATACACAGAGAAAGTGCAAGTAAATAACAAGAAGGCAGTAGGCGGAAGAGAAAACATGTACCAATACATTCTAACTTTAGAATGATTTGCAAAACACAATTTCAGAAGTTGCCAAAGACATTTTCTACACTTGGAAATTGGAAAAAAATAAACAAAGCAAAAACCACCAAGCAGAGATAAAACAGCAACGATCTGTCATAATGTTAATGGCTTCCCACTACAAATCCTTTAGTCAGTCACAGCCTACATGGTCCCCCAGACCACTCTACAAGAAATACTTCTCCAAACCCCCACTAAGAACAGCTTTCTCCCCCCCAGCCGTTCAGCTGTCAGGCAGTCCTGACAATTCCTCCTCAGTAAGAGCTCGCTCATCAGGTGGAGCTTAAGGAATAGGTGCATTTGTCTCTGCCCAAGCCTTAAGCCTCTGTGCCCTTACTCTGAGACACCATGACCCCCTTATAATACTCTACAAGAAAGCCTCTGTTCTGTATCTACATATAAGAAAAAATCCGTGGAAGACTTAAAATATTTGAGGAAAGCAATAAATTCTCACACTATATCATTCTAATATAGCAGACAGTGCTTTCTTTCTTCCTTTACCCATTTTTAGAAAAGCAGTAACAGCTTTGAAGACGTATTTATTTAACTAAATTATAAGAAACCCTCAGAATTAACTTTCACCTTGTCCAAATAGTGCATCAGCACCCAAAACCAGTGCCACATCCATGACCAACACCTTGTTCCTCAGTGATCCAGTGAGCAATTTCTCATCAACCAGAACAAGCAGAATGATGATATCCTGTAGAGCTGAAGTGTATATAAAGTTTAATTCATACCACTGGTCAGATGGAAAAACGCAACAGAAGCCTAATTACAATTAGGAAGAACTGGACCGAAAAGATTATTTCATCTCAGTCCTCAACTCTCTTTAAATGCCAAAAGCGTCGAAGAATTCACTGAACCCTTTTTCTAATTGCAGAGCACAGACCTACGCAATGCAGAGATTGGCCTTCATTATTCATTAAGCCCAAGACAGCTTTGTCAAATTTTAAAAATTAGAGTAGGTTGAACAAGGTCACAGAAGAAGTACTTAGGTGGTTTTGAACAGAAAAATTTCAGAATTATTAAAATGGATTTGGTTCAAAACATAGTTCTGTCAAACTGCCTGGTACTTCTAATCCTAAAAGCTCCAACAACACTTCTGTTTCAAAGGCAGTTCCTTCGTTTAATCAAAGGTTTTCAAATTACCTAAAAAATCCTCAAAGGAGAGATTTTGTTTAGAAACAGACCATGTAGTAGAAAGCATGTATTTCCATTCAGCCTCTTCAATGTTATTACCATTACACAGCAATGGGGATGAAAGACTAAAATCTAGTCCTAGTTTAAGGAACACAAACCAATTCTGAAGAACACTACTTACATAATAAACTCTTCAAGAACCTGAAGATCTTTGTCTGTGCTGATTATCACTCAATATCCATCTCTCAGATAACAGCTGTTATCTCTGTTTCACAGTGAGAAGCAGAAGCTGCAGGATCTGCTGTTTTAAAGCCTACAATGTATCCGATTCCCTTGCTTCCTAGGATTAATCTTTTTAATTTTGCTTTTTGTCAGTGACGTTTTCTGAAAGACTTTGACTCCAGCTCAGTTTATTTCTGATGGTTCACAAATAAAAAGCAAACACAAACAATAAACCACCACACAAAAGGAAGTCAAAGATAAAAAAAAAAGGATACCTATTCAAGTGATTTTCAGTATTACATTACACAGGTCTTAAATAAATGCTTTATGAAGCAACACTTTAATGAACGTATCTGATGCATCTTTTCAAACTAAATCTTACAGACTGCCACATCAGATTTCTCTCTACCACGTGGTCCACATTTTCCATTTGGTTCAGTTTTGCTTTTTCAATTGTTTGGTTTACTCATGGCCAGCAACGTTATAAAAATCATAAAAATGTGGAGATCTTATGCTGACAAATCTCCCCGCCCCCTGCGCCAAGGACGGGTCAACTACACCCAAACCACCTCTAAATGAAGGCTATTTAATCTTTTCTAGAGCATTTTCAGCAACAGATATTCCATTACCTCCCTCAGACATTCAACCCTCTTTTTATCTATCCACAGAGCTGGAAAGCTTTTTCTAGCATCAAAACCTTGTTTTGTACTATTTAGGAGCACTATTTCCTATCCTACCTGGAGAGAACAGTTTATTACATTCCTCTCTGCAGCAATCCTTCCCATACTTAAAGCCTGTTATTATGCCTCCCCATCTCTGCTATAGTCTAAACAATTTCAGTCCTTCTGGTCCTTCCTCAGAGGCCATTACCGCAACCTTCCTAAAATACTCTTCGATTGGTCCAGATCTGTTTGAAGCATGGTAACAAAAAGCAGAGACAGTGCATCAGCTGAGGCCTAACGCCGAGTGCTGCAGAAGAAATGTGTACCTTACACACAACAACAATCCAGCTCCTATATCCCAGAGTGACTCCTGGTGTCTTTTTTTAAAGCTAGCATGACTCATTTGTGTTCATTTTGTGATACAGCTACTTATTTGCAGATCTGTTGCCCTGCCAGTTGTTTCTCATTTCAAGTTTATTGTTGCTACCCAAACATATTATTTTACATTTCCCCTTACTGAAATGCATCCCATGTATTTCCTTCAGATCATCTGTCCAATTTGTTGAGATCATTTCACACTGCAGTGCCTGTATTCCCCCCACCCTGAGCTCTGCCATAGCAATTAGTAAATCTCTGTTCTATCATCCGAGTCACAAACTGAAAGACTGAATGGGATTAAACTCACAAAATACACCTGTTAAATTCCACGCAATGCAGTCCTTCAATTTGAAACATCCTGAGAGCATTTAATTAACAAGTGGAAACCAGCATGGCAAACCTTCTCTGACAGTATCTATTTTTGGTGTTTCTGGATTCTTTATCTGTGGAGATAAAACTTCTAACTTCAGCACTACTGTGCTTTGTCACTGTGCTGGAAAACCTTCATACACAAACACACAGGGGAGCCCTCCAGCGCTCTCTTCCCCCTTTAAAGTATTAGTGACAAAGTAACCTGGCTGCACAGCTCTTCCAGTTCTGAATTTGGGCCGTATTCCTGCTTTTCTTGCCTGTAACAGAGATACTACAATGGCACATTCACCCCAACAAATCTCTAGCTCTGAAAAATTCAGAACAGATATATAAGTATGTACGTGAACCAATAATAATAGAAAAAAGAAAGGCAAAACCAAAAAGCAGGATATTACCATTCATGCATCAACATGAAAACTGTCAAGAACACACAGTTGCTTCTGGACTTTTACATTTTCTAACTAAGTGTTATAAATCAAGCTCAAATCACTGCACTTTAAGGACAGAATCAGGTATGTCTCAGGACAGAGCTGGAAAAGACAAAATCCCATTGCCCTGCTGCCAGTCAGTATTCTCTGAAGGGGAAGCTTTTGCTCTGATCCTTCTTACAGCACTTTGTCTGGAACATATGCACCCAATTAATCAAAGCAAATATTTGTGTTTAAATACTGTTAACTGAACTAGTAAAAACACCTTTAAAAACTTGGACAATTAAATTTTCTATCTTGCCAACATTCATATTCTTTGTCTTTTGATGAAGTTTGATACACAGAAACAGAAAGGGAGAGCAGCTAATGGAACAGAGAAAACATTGTTACAAGGGGAGTCAGCTGTTTTCAGAAGCAACAAGATAGAAAGCTATCAGCTTAATGCAAAGCAAAAATATTTAAATAGAATATCAAGTAAAACTTTAACCAAGGGCCCATGAGCTGCTGAAACAAGCAAGCAGAGAGGAACTTGGTCATCATAGAGAACGGTCCCGCTGTACTGCCACAGGGCCGAGGATTGGAACAGCTGATCTATTGGCGTTACCACATTTAACTGAATTCATTACAAGCACTGAAAGCTTAAAGTAACTTTCAAGAACAGTTGCTGTGATTTAAGCTTTTGGTCTGAAGATATAAAAAAACTCCTCTATGATAACTGTCTGGATAAGCAGAGGTAATTAAAGACAAGCCTGTAAGTAATACACAGGACTGAGACACAAACTGTACAAGTTATCAGCCTACTATGCCACAAAACCAAAACAGAGTATTTTGCTTTGATTATGAAAATGCACATAACCTTTTAAAAAGCGTTTTGTTTAAAGAACAACGTCCACTAAGAAAGTGCTATTTAATGCTTACCTCTGCATTTCCTAATAGTATTTCAACAGGTTTTCACAAAACTAAAACAAACGCTTGGAAACGTTTTTCCACACCAAAGGCAGTTTTTGAAGCACAAGCCGTGTTTACGGTGTTGTTACAGCCAGAACAATATCAGACTTCAGTGTAACGTTTATCAGAAGCACGTTTTTATTAAAAGCAGCCCGACTTCCAGCAAAGTAAGCTTCATTTGGAAACCAAGAACTTTCTCACGCCAGAAGTGAGAAAGTTTCCCCTTTCTGTACCTTCTCTCCCGCCTACGGAGGTGGAAGATTTTTTTCTCGTTCCAAGATTTTAAGGACAACTTCTACAAATATCTGCCTGGAATAATCCAAGTATATTTAAACCAGCCCAAAAGGAAGGGAACAATAGGTCTTTCAGTGCTGCATTTCTAGAATTGATGGCAGTACAACATAAAGCTATGGATGTAGGCAAATACTAAATACCTGCAAAGCAAGCTCCCTCATGCAAATCTGGTTCTTTACGACTGAAGAGACCTGTAACAACAGTTCCTGCAAAATGCAAAGCCTTCCATTTTGGGGAAAGCCCTAAGAAAGCAACCACTGCCAGATCAGCTGCAAAGACTTGAAAGAGAGCTCTTCAAATGTGAAAGACTACCTTTAAAAAAAATGATAATAAACAACTGGACATGGGACAGACTGCCACGACTTCTATTCCAACTCCCTGAGTACATTCTGAAACACGAAGCAACTGCTCCCTGTTTCACTTACCCGACACAGTGGCAGAAGAGCAAAGTGAAAGTCTTATCACTGTGCAGCCACCAGGCAACTGTCACTGACAAGATGCCAATCTACCTCCAGTACCCAGAATGATCTGTAAGAACCAGAACCCAACACTTCCTCCAGTCTCCCGGAAGTACAGGGAGAGGAAAGTCTCCATTCTGTATGTGGCAGATAGCAGAGGGGATCCAACATCACACCACATTCGAAGCACCAAAAAACGTCAAAGCAGCCAAGCACTGTTCAGCAATAGAACAGAAGGCCATGGGATATCCTCCTAAACTTTGCGAAACAGAGATCTAGTTATTTTTGCATACTAAATGTGTAATACTGAGTTCAAAAATCCCATTCACTAGTTCTCATTTTCCAGAGACAAAACATATGATTGAACTTCATCACTCAATAGCTCAATAAATAAGCTACTTAATACTTAATTAGACATTCGTAGTATGCAACGCAAAGAAAACTCATTTTAGTTTACAGTGGTACAACTGAGAACTGCAGGAAGTACCATTACTGGACAACATAACAAATAGATATATCAGAACTTCAGTTTCAGGTCATAACTGCTGCTCCTTATTGACACACATGGCCACACTGTGAAATAATCCTTCACAAAAAGTCATTACTGTAACTTTAGGACATACCACGTTCTTATGAAATAAGCAGAAAATCCGCACCCAAAGTTGTTCCCATTCTGAGTGATTTCCTAGAAGCCACGTGCTGAAGGAAACTGCTAACTAATGCCTTCTACAGCATGGGAGCTTCATGAATGGCTTCAACTGAGTGAAAACTTCACCTGACTAACACTAACACTTTACTACATACACTTTTCCTTAAAAGAATTGAGTTTTTCTCCTCTAGAGCACTTTTTCTTCAACCACTGTTCTTCCAGTCCTTGCAACAGCTAAGAGGGGGAAAAGTGTTCTAATTAAACGTAAGGCAGAAATACATGGAAAAGACATGTCCTTAAGGGCTGTACAAGTTAGTACGTAATACAAAATATGGACTACACTAGAAGTTTTGATCTCTAAATGATCTGCCTGTTATTAGTTTAGCAGTAATGGCAATATCAATGGAAAACACACACATACACCTACAACCACCAAACAGCTACCACAGTGCATCTAATGGTGACTGCAAACATACTTCTGAATAACAGCTGGAAATCTGAACACCAAGAACACATTCTTTTACGAAAGTTTCATTATCATTATGCATCAGCCTCAGTCCAGATTAGTAACAAGAAGAGTTCAACCCCAAGACTACAACCGCTGTCAGCACTCTGGGATAATCACGGAGAGCACACAAGATACCATAAGGATGACACAGAACCATATGGTCTCCCATTGCCATCAGAGCCGGGAGACAAAGGGGAGCTGGGGCAGCTGGGACACACGGGCACCATGGGAATTATTGCTCTAAGTGGAAGAGGAAACTGAAAACTATTTTTACAAGCTCGGGACATACAGAGATCAGATCTGTGATGTCTTTTATGCTCTGCGACAGGAGCAGCAGGCGTCCAACAGCAAGGACCTGCATGCAGCAGCAGAACAGGTGCGCCGGGCAGCGGATGGTGCCAGCACCACGCGGCGTCCGCGGGAGCGGGCCGAGCGGCCGGGCCACGAGAGGCCGAGGAACCCGCGGCTCCTAACAGCCAGGTCAAGAAGGGCCGAGGGGCGACCTGGAGCCGAAGGCTCCTCGGCCCCTCCTGGCTTGGCGGCAGCCCGGTCGCAGCGAGGCCGGGCCCCGTCCCCAGGTGCTGCCGCAGGGACGGCCCAGAGAAGGCGGGGGGCTCCGAGGCACGCGCGGCCGGAGGGTCCCCATCGCCGAGGCGGGGCGGGCGCCGCTCTGAGGAGCGAAGCGCGGCCCGGGCAGCGCGAGGTGAGCTGAGGTGAGGCGGGGCCGGACCGGGGCGGGGGAAGGGAGGGAGGGCCGGGAGCGGAGCCAGTAGCGCTTCCCCGGGGCGCCCGACCCCGCCCCGCTTCCCGCGCGGCCCGGGGCACGCCGGCGGGGAGGAGGCTGTTCGCAGGGTCCCCGCCCCCCGGGCCCCCGTTACCATTACCCAGCACGCCCAGCGCTGCGCCGCCATCCCGCAGCCGGCCCGCTCCCGCAGGAACCGCGCGACCTCGCGAGATTTCCTCTCCGCGCTCCCCCCCGCCACCCTTCCCTCCTCCTCTCCCATCCCCGCCCCGCGACCCGACCCGGCCCCGCGCGCACGCACACTCGCTCAGACCCAACATGGCGGCCGCGGCGCCGCGCACGTGTCCCCAGCCGCGCAGTGTCAGACCGGGCGCGCGCACGGACACCCATGCACACACGTAACGCCGGGGAAGGGGGGTCATGAGGAGGGAGGGAGAGAGGGAGGGGGGAGGCGGAGCCGCCGCGCACGCGCAGGAGGCGCCGCTGCCGGCCAGCTGATTCGAACGGGGCGCGCGAGCCGCCACCTCCTCCCGCACGCGCTGGTCACGTGGGGGCTTCCCCCCGCTCCTTCCCTCCTCCTCCTCCTTCGCCTTCGCCTTCCCCCTCCCCTCGCGGGTTCCGAACTCGGCACCATCCGGGTCCCCCTTTCCCCGGGGCTGGGCCCGGGCCGAGCCCTCACCTGGCGCCCGCTCCTCGGCGCGGCCGGCCCCGCGCAGCCCGGCGCGCGGCTCGCTCCCTCCGTGCTGCCCGCACCAGGCGGCGGCGGCGGCGGCGGCGGCTCCGCACAGCGCCTGCTCCCCTCAGCTCGGCGGCGGCGGCTCCTTCCGCTTCCTTCCCCTCCCCCTCCAGCCACTGCGGCGGGGACCCGCTCCCTGCAGCTCCGCCTGCTGGCAGAGGGCGGGGGCGGCGGCACGGCCTGCCCGCTGCCCCCGGGCGGGGGGCTGCGCCGGGTGAGGCCGCGAGCTGGGCGGCCCCGGGAGGCGGCCGGGGCGGGCCGAGACCCGCGCGGGCAACGGGTGCCCGGCGGGGCGTCCCGAGAGGACGGGGGACGCGGCGCCGCTCGCGCGTGCGGCTGAGGCGGCAGCGGCCGGGGCGCGGCGGGATCGCTGCGGGCGGACAGGGGTGGGAGCGCGCGGCGGGCTGCCGGCGGGCAGCGCTTCCCAGAGCGCGCGGCGGACGCCGTGCTGCCGGGAGATCCCTTCTGAGCCCAGAAAGCGCTGCTCCGCGGATCCGCGTCCGGCGCTCTCTGGACGACGGCTGGAAATCAACCTTTCACGTCTTATTTTGGCATCCTCCTCGTTCCCTGCGAGTCAGCCTGCTCATGTGGTGGGACTTTATTTACCGATGCCTTTTCCCAATGGGAGAGGATCTACCGCCTATCTCTCGTTCTCCTCTAACCCCACTGTTTTGTGTTGTTTTTTTGCTTGTTTCTTATGTCTCTGGAGAGCTTCAGGTAACAAGGATGAAAAGATTCGAGTTTTCTGTGTAAATGCTTATGGAAGGCAATAAAACCATAATACGAACCCCTAACAACTCTCCATATTGCTGGAAAATCCGAAACTAAATCAGCTTTCTGTAATAGAAGATTACCTAGAGAGAAATATTTTCAGTTTCTTTTAAAGACAAGCACTGTGGTGGTCAGACTGACTGTGCTTGTGTACAGATCTTTCCATTTAACACCACCATAATTGCCCCAATTACTGGTCTGGCCGTGCAGTCCTGGACTCTGCATAGAAACCTCAGTCGCTTTTCCACTTTCCCGAGTGGTTTCCACTTCTCCCTTCTTCCTGCTGACTTGGAAATCCTGCGAAGGGATTCAAAACGACGGCAATCCCACAAGAGGGAGAAGGAAGTGTTTGTTGTTGACTCTGTGCCGCTGTTCTCCTGTAGCCTTCTGTCCGCGTGCCCAAATCTTAAAGAGCAACGGAGCCTTTTGTGTTGGCATTGCAGAAGCACCTGTAAGCACTGACTGCGATCAGTGCAGAAATATGTTTGCTCAGCTCGGCAGCTGCAGCGGCTGAAGACATGATTGCGTTGCAGCCAAGTGCTAGCGCTTTCACAGTAGAACTGAGTGTTCTCACAGCAAAATCTATTGTATTTTGTTCAAGTTCCCATGGCTGCCGAAGGGCGCAGTTGAGCAATACAGGAGAGCTGATCTGACGGCCTGCTGACACAAAGCAGCACTCTTTCCCCACGCACTCCCTCCCCCCCCCCCCCAATCACACTGGTGCCTATCTGAACACTCAGTAAATCAGACCTTCCAAGACACCAAGGAGCCGTTCCCATTTCTGGGGTGTTAATTTTTGGCTAAGAAATAAACTGCTTTGGATGATGAACAGTAGAGGCAGCATGTGAGAAGTGGGGGCAAAGGTGCTGCCAGCAGCGGGGAGGAGCAGGACTATTCTCTCTTGGCAGAAGATACTTTTTGGCAACAAGTTTGAACCAGTCCAACCATAGTGCCTAACCACACCCCAGACCAGGATTTGCTTTGAATTCACTGGGGAGTGCTTAAACTCTACGCTCTGCTATCTTTCTTAAGAAGCAATTATGTGTAGTGATGGGACGATAACAGAGCAACCGTTGTTGTTAATGGCACGGGGTTTTTGGTAATGGCTCCTGCTAATGAAGGGGATGCTCCTGGGCTGTGCTCCACCTCTGTGTGCCCCTGCTTTCACTGGAATGAATCCAGCAATTGCATACCCACAGGGCAGTTTGGCTCAGCAAGCCTAATAGAGGAAAATAACTATATGCAAAGAGGAAAAAAAAAAAACAACAAGCCATGCATAGGAAGGAGATCAAGCGTACTTACTGTGCTTATTCTCATTATACTTCTTGCCTCCACCCAAGAAAATTTACATTTAAACCCTGAGAAACCTGCTTTGTTTGCAGCTGGTTGGATGGGGCTCTACTTTGACTCTTGTCCCCACAATTAAACTTTTTCCATTTGTTCATAGTATCTGACAGCTCCTTCCCTGCAGGATGCTGTAGTGGCTTCTAAATAATTCCTCAGCCTATAGGAATATGGTCCTGCCCGGCACTGTCACATTTCTGTATCACATTTCCCCTCCCCCAGCTACTCATATAACCTACCCAAACCGTAAGTCTTGGCACAGCCTTTTTCTCTGTGCAGCAAGTTATGCCATACACCAATAACTGGTAGCTATATTTTGTTGTGGGCAGCCTCAAGTAATTCATAATGCAGTAGCAACCTTTCTGGCCTTGCCACTGGTAGTAGTAAAAAAACAACAACACCACCACATTCTGATCATGGGGAAACAACTGTTAATGACAGCTTTTCCTCATGTTATAGTGGGACAAGCTAAAAAAGAGGTCAGCCCCACCTCTAAAGTCACTGTTAGCTACAAAATGAGCTGTTTTATCCCCACCATTCCGCTGGAGCCCCAGCTCACATTTGTGCATAGAGGTGCCTAAGACCATGAAGTCCAGCACTGGCAGAGCTGTTACAGGGCTTTCAGTGGTTGCATCACTGTTTCAACCTATTTAAAATCAATAGCATAACTGCTTTTCCATTATTAAAGCAAATGTGGGTTTTTTTTGTTTGTTTTTTATTCTCTAACATTTGTCCAAACAAAGCTCACTGCACAATTCAGCACAACTGAGAAACTGATCTGAAGGACAGCTAGGTTAGTTCTGGTATTTTTCCAGTATGCTCCAAGAAGGGCATTTGCAAGCAGGCTACTCCTGATTGCCTACCTGATGCTTCTATTAAACACAGGGTTTATGGTATCAGCCACTGCTCCAAGATCTGTGCTGGCTCTACACGGTCATGCGGGAGGGAGATTACAGTTGAGTTCTTCTCTAGAGTTCAGCTCAGGCTTATTTGCTCTGATTCAAGAACAGCTGCATTGGACTGACTGGTTTGTGGGGAACTGCTTTGGTGGCTGCACAGTAAGCCCTGGTCAAGAGCAGAGACTCTACCTGAAGCCAGCTGAGCCCAAACCTAATAAGTCATCCTGGAATGGATGAGAGCTAGCTCAGCACAACTCAGCGTTACTCTTAGCTAATCAACTCAATCTTAAACAAGTCAGAAAACTTCTTATTCATTCAGCTTATGATTTTCCTATTGAAGTATCAAGATCCTGTTGCATTTTCTTAAATCTACCCATAAACAACCCTTACAAGGAAACCGGTCATCAAATGACTTGGCTTATAGTCTCACAAGAATCCCTAAAGCCTATGAGTGATCTGTTTCTCACAAATGGACTTTTTTTTTTTTTAATCTGCATCTCTCAGCTGACACACCTTTAGGAGAGAAACATTTTGTGATAATACCAGCTTTTTAATGAAAAGTATCACTCAGCTATTGTAAGCAAACACCTGCAATTTGAGATGCATTATAAACAGGGACTTTTTTTTTTTTACCTTATGACGTGGCAGTGCTCACATATTTACAGAGGAAAAAAGCTTTATCGCCTTGTATCACTGAAAGCGAGGCTGAAGGTATTAAGACCAGCCATGTGTTTTAAATAGCAATAACTATTACAGAATGCATGCAAGAAGTTATGTTTTTCCTCTTTTTTTCTATCCCAACTCCAAAAGGATATTTTTTTATCCAACAAGATAAACTGAGTTTGTAAATAGATAATTTTGGTGAAATAATGCTGAAAGTGATTTGTCCTTCTTTGTGACACTTCAGAAAGTCTACAATTCTTACTTTGCTTCCTGCTACTAATTGTCAGCTCTGGATGGCTTAAGTATAGAGGGAAGCCAGAAAAGCCATCTGTTTGGAAGAATGAAAAAGCCTAGTTGTTTTACTCATTTCCTGGGCAAAATGAAGAGCTGAAAGGTTTTCAGTGAGAAAACTGCTTAGACTGCACTAAGCCAGATGTACACAGGGAATTCAAAAGGAATAAATGGAACAGGATTTTCTTAGTTTGGTGTAAAATGGTTGTATGGCAAATAAGAAGAATCTACTTGTTTCTTCAATCAGATAATCTGAAAAAATTTTGTATATTTTCCAAATCTCGGATATGCTTTTCAAAATTAGCTTGTGTGATGAATATTGATTAGAAACAATTGTCTGTAACACGAAATGGAAAGAAGCTCCTCAGATTTAGTCCTTTTGAGAAATCATAGGATATCTTGTGTTACCAAAAGCCAGTTACTTTATGAGCTTTGAATCTGAAAAGCAGGATTCTTACATAATGCATAAGCATTATGCATTAAATTACATCAGATTTCATAAGAAAAAGTCAGCCATATTTAACTTCTGCTCCACAAATGAAAATTGTTACATCCACTTGATGTGTTCTATAGCCAAGCATATTTCTTACTCTTTATGTTGATATCCTACTGCCAGTAGGACAAGCTGCTAATTGAACACATAGTTATATGAAACTACCCTGCTCTAGGGTTGAAAAAATACAGGATCATACACAGTCACAGAAGGCTCTAAATATAAGTTCTTTCAGATATCACTGAACGTTGTGCTATGCTGAAAGGACTTCTTTGAGTACTCTGTGCCTCCAAATTAGGGACCAACACTACTACTTGTTGGCTCCAATCTTCAGATGTCTCCACTTTGATAGCCTGGTCAGAAGGTAACTCCAATCAGCATAGTTCTATTGGTAGAACAGTCAGAATTCCTGTGTGACTGTGCAACTCCCAGGCAAAGCAAAAAAAAGACCACAAAAAAAAGACCAAAATTTCCACATGAAATACAATTTTGTGGGGGAAAAGAGATTAAATTGAAAAAAAAAAAGTAATTTCCATGCAACTGCACGTCACAGTACAGCACCTAGATAGAGCAGTAAAGTCCTAAAGCAAGATCTCCTTATCATGGCCAGGGATGTGTGGCAACAAAGGGTGTATCTGTTCTCTCTTGAATTCAGATTTGGCAGATTTCATACCACTGAGATGTTACCCTACAGCAGTTTTTGTTAGATGCATACAAACATGTTTTTGCTGCATTCAGGCATTTCAACAGCTGACAATGACAACACTACTCAAAATATGCAGTTACCAAAATTGATTGTGATCTTGTCTGATATGAATTAGTAAAAACGCTTTTTTGCTCCATTTAATCTTCTCTTCATAGAGTTATTGAACAGGGTATAGAATCTCTTAACTTTCCCAGCAAGATTTCAGGCTGACAGAAAGACTGACATCCATTATAGCATTCCAGAGTCATTTATCTGCTTAAAAACATAAAACTTAATCTGATGCATCTACTCAAGATCACTATTCCAGGGAAGAACCAAAAATTATTACTGTAATGCCTCAAGCCAATTAAGGAAAAGGAGAAATAGACTGTGCATTTCAAATATAAACTGATAGACACGTCACCATCATTACACATAGGACTAATATAGATTCAACCTGCAGAAACAGTTTTCTGAACAACAACAAAAAAAAAGAATTCTCATCATGATAATCTCTAGAGCTTCCTCCATTTCCTAATATTCCAGAAACAAGAAGACTGCCTTATAAGCCAGTAAAATATCCCAGTGACAAGGAATAATTTTACAACTAACTTGCTTCATTAAGCATACTACTTAGCTCTGAGCTCTCAAGTATATTGTAGAAGTGCCTCGTTTTGCTACTAATTCAACAGCTCTTTGGTTCATCCTTTTCCCTCCAATTATACTGTTCACTTACTTTACACAATATCTGAAGCATCCTTCTGGATGCTGGAGGTTCCAATATACACTCAGCTAAACTACTTACAATAAATAAACAAACAAACAAAAAAAAACCCTGAAAAAAATGTAGAGAGAGCAAACTTTCAGCTACTCTAGTCCAGGCAGTTTTCTCCAGAAGAGAGAGTTGAAGTGACCAGACTGAACAGCAGGCTTTTAATAGCTCAAATCTAGACTACCAAGCCTCAAATAAAGCCTCCACTGAATTTTCCCTCCTTGAAATGACAGCTTCCCTGGCACCCAAACACACTGCTGTCTTTCCTCAACTGGAAACAAATGGACAAACAATCTGAAGTCTGGTTAAAGGCTTACGGAGAAAAATCATTTCCATGGCCCCTTTCTGAGATACATTCTTCTTCTGCTATTAATCAGAGCTCTCTTCTCAGTGCAGGTTTTTCTCCTTTAAGCACTGCAGTGCTGCCTGCCTTCCACTATACACAAGCAATCCATCTGGAGTTCTCCCACACTGTCTTATTTTAAAAGGCTATTTCCATTTCTGTGGCATAAAATCCTTCATAAAGTCCTCAAAGTGCTAAAAACAAGGCAGTCATCTTTTTGGAACCATCTTAAACACAAACACATTTCATCCGTGCAAACTTGGGAATTTCCTTTTTTGTTAGCATGACAAATAGTTGTAGTGTGAGGATGCCTGTCACTGAGGTGACGGAGGCACTTCACAACTCAGCTAGCTTGAAGCATCTCATTACTGGCTTAGGCACACCACAGTTCAGGACTGCAGTGGAAAAAATTTCTGCAGTGGAAAAAATTTCTACAGAATGACTAGACTGTTAGAAATCTAGAAATATTTCTATCTGAGCCCATGTCACCATTACTGAAACTGAGGCTGATATTCCTACTCATCTAAGAAAACTGTTTTTTTTTTCCCCTTGAATCTTCCTTCAGCATTCTTTTAAGCAAGATAACTTATTTTTTAGTATTGAGTCTTGCAGCTCTTCTCTAAGATGGTCTCTCTCCAGCCTGCATTTGTTATCAAGTAACATCCAAAACTGGAAGCAGTACATGTGAAATCTCACAATCAAGCACAACACCAAGTAGAGCAGAATAATTACCTCCTGTGCCTTGCATCTGATGCTTTTGTTACTATTACCCAGTTTTTGAGGTTGTTTTTGTTTGTTTGTTTGCTTTGCTACAATTGGATTTTGAGTCTTTGTCTGATCTGCTGTAATAACAAGAATATTTGACACAGAACTGCTTCATGCCTTGGACAAGCTAATGTCCCCAGCATCAGGCCTTTCTTCCTCTGCAGATTTTACTGGTCTATCTAGTCTGTTCTACTCATCCTGACATCTCATGGGCTGGCCAACTGATATCTGTGATAAAGTTTAATCAAGTTTAAAATTGAGAAATGTTTTCCTTATGTATTAGAGATATAATCATTGGCTTTGTACTGCTGTTCATCTACCCCTCTCGTTCACCCTATTGTGCTCTGGTTTTAGCTCTACTTCTTACCAGGTTGGCTGTGGAAAACACTGGAATTTACAGATGGAATTTCAGACAGAACCTCTTATACAACACATCAGCAACACGGTCAAGTACTTTAGGTTATAGGACACTGGGACTCTCATAGATGGGTTTCTAACCACAATAGCTTTAAGTACTTTCTAAAATACAACATAGGTTTCATTTTATTCTAGATATAAAACTAGCCAGAAGAATGTTACATCAGTATTTTTCACTCAACTGTCCACATCACTGCCTCAATATAAAGTAGTCAGGAAATATATGGGTGTGGGAACAATATCACAGCATTACTCCAAGGTTTTCATACTGATGTAGTAAATGAAAAACATCTGAGAAGGCTCCCAACCCCTCCCCATACTGCTTTTCCCCCTCCACCCCTTTTTTCTTTTTCTTTTTTTTTTTTTTTAAAAAAAAAAAAAACCAACCAAGTAGCCTTGAATAACACTGCTTATTTGGTAACTATCAGGCAAAGAAAAGAGTAAGTGCCATTCCGCATTCCCATCTGACTCATTTAGTAAAGTTTTGCAATATATACATTTTATCCAGCTTTTCACATTATAGGTCATCATGCCAATGAACAATACAATGAAATTCTTCAAAAGCAACTATCTGTGAATATAATTCAAGAGACCAGACAAATTAACTTCTGAAATTTATATCACTCATATCCATAATCATTTTACATTTCACATTTCATGCTCTCAAACATCACCCCAGAGAAGACTACATCTTTTTTCTCACAAATATTAACGCTAGCAGGTTTATAGAGTTACAGAAGCCTAAAGATGCAAAATTGAGCAGGTAATAACTTATGACATTCGCTGACTAAAACAATATTCAATCTACGTTAATGTTTGATCCATTCAAATATGTTAAGTATTTGGATGTTACTCATTTTATATACTTACAGTGCAAAATAAGTGAGAATTTTTTTCCTGAGCATTTAAGAAATTAAAATTCTCTTTCTTTATCATTGATTGCAATCCATTTAGAATATACTCTCCTTATACCTAGCATTGTCAAGACTTTACAATTAAGAAGGCAGAAGTTCATAGGTATCAGAAGCCCAATCAGGAGGGTTACATAACATCTCTAGAACTTTGCTCCCATTTTTTCAAGTCTAAGGATATAACAGGATTTTGACTTACACTGAAAAGTCCAGAAATGACAGTGTTTTCCACTGACCAAACACTCCAAGAAGAACAAACTACACACTTTCCAAAACAGAGAAACAGTCTTCATTTAAACAAATTGCAATATATATTTGAACTTACACTTCTGTAGTTAATGTAATGCCCAGTGAGATGTGCCTCCAATAGACAAGAGAATAAAACTTTTAGGAATGTATTTTGGGCATTTTGTAAGGAAGCTGGATTCCTTACAAATTCGTCTTTTCCTCAGTAGCTACAGACAATGAGTTTCTAATTCAATCTTCTCTTCTGTTTGCAAGATATCAGGTTCTACTGTAGGAACAGGTGGTCTGTGTATAATCTCTGGGCCTCCACCATAGATTGACTGAAGAAAATTCCATGTTTCTTCAGATATCTGTCCAGAATCTGCACCTGCAAGCATTTTAAAAGTTTTAATTACTATTTAAAACAGATCTTTCCATGACTCTTTGAAGTTTGTAACAGATACAAAAAGAAAGAATATATTTCAAATTTAACAATAATCTAATTTACACTTTTTCCTATGCCAGCTACCAAATCCAAGTCAGATGTTTAAAGAAATATATTTAATTTCTGTGTTAAAAGCTTAAACCACTAAGATGTACTACAAAAACTCATGGGTGCAAGAATTCATTCTGTTTTCAGTATGCTCTTTACATTTCACAATTGGCAAGATTCATGTTGGACCTACTGACCGCCAGTGACTGCCACCTGTAGGTCCCTTCTGTATGCTGAAGCATTAAGTTAAATAGACTTTTACTTGGTAGCTAGATTTTTTCCTCAATTTTAACATTGCAGTAAGTTGAGCAATTTAAATATTATATATAATTAATATATTGATATTGATATTATGCTTCCATAGGGAGCCCGAAATCTTCATAAAGATGACCACATTATATTATTTTTCTCTGTACCCAAAATTTTCCAAATAGATGGTTGGTTTTAACCATTTGACTAAAGAATAATTAAGAAAACATATCTTTGCATGCTAGAGAACATTTGCAATATACAGTGAAGCTTGCAAAAAAAAAAAAAGAGCAACAACATTTAAGTAAGATTGCCTTCTATTAGAAGCAGCTCTTATTTCAAATTAATTTCAAGATTCAAATAACTACACACAGATAAATGACAATCTAAAAGCCAAGCAACTCTGAGAAGAGAAACCCAACAAAAACAAAGTGATACAAAGCCAAAAGCACAATTTGCCCATTTTAGAGGTACTGTGCATCTCCTTTTAAACTATCATCTGCACTTGGATTAGCCTATTACACATATTAATTCTTTGAGAGCATATTTCTCTTAAAAAAAAAAAAGAGCCTTTGAATAACTGCCAATTTCTCAACTGCACTCCTAATTTAGTTTTTATTTCTGAAAAGGAACAGAATGCAGATTCATTAAGTATCACCATTTCGCCGTAACAGTTAGAGATAAGAATTCATAAGTCTACTGAATTTGAGCAAATATATCACAAGGAGCCCAACGATGCACTAGTATCAGACACCTACCTTGTTTTAGCACAGCATTTCCACATTTTGTTATTGCAATCTTACCATTATCAATAGGACCAGGGGGATCTATTGTGATGGAAAGAATGGTTAGGAAGAGTGCAAAAAACAAAAAGCAGATTGAAGTTTTCATTTTCAAAAGGAAGGAGAAATAACTAGTTTGTCTACTGCTTGCTTTTTGTACTGCCTCACAGTATGTTTTAAGTTGTTAACAGATAACCAGAATTTTAAATAAGAGGAAGTTTTCCAAAACATTCATGATTACAGTAAGTCTTCAAGCAACATCAAACACAAATTAATCCTCATTTTTACCCCTAGCAAAATTGTTCTAAAACAAACTCAGGTAAGACTGTAGAACATTTTATCAACACTTCCATTTCAAATCTTTAGAGACACCTGAAGAATACTCAAGTTGTATTGTTATGGTTGTTACTACGTTATCTACAGGTTTTTGCTGTGCCAGTAAGATCACCTTTCCTGCAGAAGCTGCAGCATTATCTATCAGTTTGTACTGCAACATATATCCTCCCTCATAACTGCATCCCCGTTGTTACCAACAACCACCACCCTCCACACCAGCACAAATGTGTTCTTTCCACAGCTATCCCATTATCCATTCCTGTTAATAACCAACATTTGATTGTACTTTGTAGTTTGCTTCCTGGGTATATTTACAACCCATGAAACCAATGTCTTAGATGCTTGTTCTAAGAACTTTTGTTGCCTTCTCTTGCTGTTATTCCTCCATCTCTCTACCAAAGTAGAAACAACCTGCAAAAATATTACCACTGTGTATCAAGAAATAGGAAAAGAGCAGGTATTTTGAAATGAAGCACAGCTTACCACTGTCTTTGCCTTTTACAAATTCTTCCCATTCTCTGAACCACTGCATACTGATGCAGTAAAAAGTTGATGGAGATTCTTCTTCTTGGAATGCCCTATAAAGCTGGAAGGAAAAAAGAGCTTTGTTTTTCTAGCTTCTTTTTCTTTAAACTCTTTCAACCACTCTAACTATTAACAAAATAGTATTATACTGCTACAGAACATTTTGAAGAACTACAAGCCATCAGGACAGTAAGTCCTTGGTGAATTCCTGAGGTGAGATTGATGCAGCGGTAGCCTTCATCTGAAAAAAAATGATTTGTTCTCTACTCAAGAACTTTCTTTCTCCTGAGAACAAAAAGAGCAGACTGGATCTTAAGCACAAGCGCTTACCAGTTAAATGCTACCACATAATTACTGTATTACTATAAAGGTCGAACTTTCACATGGCAGAAGAAAGCTGAAAAATTAATTTTGTAAAATAAAAGTGTTTTTAAAGATTTGCTTATCAGTTTTATGTAAAGTTTTTTTTTTATGAGATAAACTATATTTTTGTGTTTGTTTTTCAATATTCTGAACAGGCCCTACGAGCTCACGCACTAGGACTTTTCACAACTTTTTATTTCCTTTAGTCAAAACACGTTAAGGTTTTTGTTCCTTATTAAAGTAAATAAATAAAAATATCAGTTTGAGTTGTTCAAGTTTCTCACAAAATCACAGGAAACAGCTACAGAGCCTCAGACTTAACTGCATCAGTGAAAAAAATGTTTCTTTAACAAAAAAATATTTCTTAAAGCCTCAAATTTCCTAAAATCTTATTTATTTATAGAAACTAGAGATCATTTTCTTGCACAGGACAGATTACTGGCAGCGTATGAAGAAAAGTTGCTTATGTGGCTGCACTCAGTTTCCATGCTACTGAAAAAATATTTTGTGTTTCTTAAATTGCTCTCCTTATTAAAGCATATTTCTGTATAAACAATTGTGTGAGATAGCATAAGAACATTGTTATTAACAGAAGGGAAAGGATTCTGTACAGGTATACACGTTTAGTGAAGTCCATTTGTTACAGAAATTGCCTATGAAATTTTGGTAACTCCTTGTGTCAAGTGATGAATATCAGGTGATGCTGAAAAGAAGAATAAGAATTGTTTATTTTTTTACCCGAATAAACATCTCCAATTCATTTTTCCTTCTTTTTTCAAGTCTTTCAGACTCTATTTGGCAGGTATGACAAACATACAGATGGTTAACCGCTGGTCCTCCTCCATACCTGCGGTGACAGTAAAAATAAATTAATTACAAAAAACCACCAAACATGAAAACAACATTAACATTGTGGAAAACATGTGATGTCTACAGGTACATGATCCTTCTTACAAGTGTCAGCTTCCTACATGTATCTGAAGTCCGATGCATTCCAGTGGCACTACCATTGCCATCATTTACCTTCCTAGTACTATTTTGTACTTAATCCTAAGACAATCGTATTCCAATTTCTTACTACCTAAGGCCAGTTAAACCATCTCAAATTCTTCGCATGTCAGATGTTTCAAAAGGTATTACTATAGAAAAAAACATGTTGGTGAGCAAGTATTCCGTTTTATTCATATACACACACCATGTGTGATTTTATTAAAAACTCTAAGAAACTGCTTATGGAAGTAGTCTGTTTCTCATTTCCAAGACAAGCTCTTCATCAGCTCACTACTATTCCAACACAGGTCTCTAACATTCTTTTAGTTTTGTTCTGAAGAAGCTATTCTCCATGCATCTCTCCTCCTTTTATTTTTTTTGTGCGCATCTGCATACATGAAGGTTTTCAGGGCCACTGCTACAGAGAAGCACCGAATATATAGATGTATGTATATATGCTCTATTAGGAACACAGGCAGCACTGGCCTACAAGTCTGATGAAGAAAAAACCCATGAATGGCTAGCAGCATTAAGAGATGTATTTCTACAGCACAAAGGTTATGTTGAAAAACTTGTTGAGATAAGAATATTCCATGTGAGCCATCTTACTTGATTTCTTTTTTGTCAGAGTTGTGCTTCTCTTCAAAACTTCAGATTCTATTTCAAAGCCTTACATTACATTAGCACTCTGTGCGAAGTTCCAAATATGAGTATTTCTTGAGCAAGAGTGGAAACAACTATGTTTACCTAGTAAATAAACAATCTGCCATGGAAGGCATTGGATTTAAACATAACTTAATTTAGATGTTCTAAAGATGCCTTTCCTCCAACCTCCACACACCTTTTAGAACTACAGTTCAACAATCAATAAAGAATCTGGAATGTTATTTTTCTTAAATACAGAAACCTTCTATCTTAACTGAAAACTAAAGCATTGAGTCCAATAGCACTTTATATAAAACAATTGTTTTCTTCAGTCCACTAAATAATCTTAACTTAATACATTTTAGTAAGCTGTTTCATAAAACACTCACCTACCACTTAGATTGCATTACTGGAGACAATGCTGACTTCAGAATGAAATCTTAAGTCTTGTGGACAAGTCCACAAGTCTTAAATGAAATAGGTCCAGTATAGATCATGCTATTTCATGTTGAAGCAATTCTATTTCCAAAGATTTTGGAACTTAACAAGTGTATTGCCAGATGAGCAGTAAAATAAATGTGTCTGGGCTTGTACTGATTCTTGTATGAAAGTGTCAGTAAAAGTCAGCTTTCATCACGTTCGTTTTCTCCACACTAAATTCTTCTTACCCACTGCGGCCATTGCACACATTCTTCTATAATTCCCAGATAACAATATGACAAAAAGCAAAATATAGTTTCTTCAGAGCTATTCTGTGTTGAAGAGCACATATGTGCTAGTCAGGAGACCAGACAAAAAGGAAAAATTATTTTTGCTGAACATTCATATCTTTTCTCTACCTGGTAGGTTACTCTCAAAATCTCAGGTACCCTACTGTCTTTGGGACTTAGACCTTTCTATCACATGGTTTAAGTTCAACATCAGAGTTTACCAAGAGAACTCCATAACTGTCAGTTAGCTGGAGGAAAAATTTAGTATGTCTAGGAAAGTGGAAATAAGCTGAAGAAAATACTGTTTCTGTTTTTCCACTTGTGGTTACCAAAACACAAACAGAACTTCAGCTATAGTGCTTACATGGTCAGAAGTTAACAACCAAGTTTACTTAGTGCAGGTGCAATACAGAGGCCTTATATTGCAGCTGATTAGCAAAGCTCTTCTGCAGCTTTCTGTTACATTAAAAGGATATGTATCTTAAGAATCCCTCATTTATAAGCAAGCATTTACACCTAACCTAGATGAAAAAGCATGGAATATTAATATGGAACGTTTATACTCAAGTTATTTTGAAGCAGTACTGGCAGCTGAAGCTATACATTCAAAGCCAACATAAAAGTAGTTTCCAGGCAATAAGAGAACAGGAAGCTGTTACGGTGAGTTCTTTCAGAATACCTCTTGAAAGCTTACTGCTTCTGACCTACTTTGAATCATTTTGCACATACCATACATGTTTATTAATTTAATGCTCAAGCATTATCCCAGTACCACTCTACTCTATGTTGACTTCTAGAATTACCTTGTACAAGCAAATTATATAAACTGGCAGTTTGCCATCCCTTCACTTAGCTTTGTACTTAGAGTACTTGTATTTTTCTGAGCCACTAACTCTAGAAGTCTGACTGCGCTGCGTGGAACATATTTGCTCTTAAACTAAGATCGCACCTCTGAAGAACACTGTCTGACTAAAGATACATTGATGAGTCCACAAGTTTTCCAGAGATACTAATTGCAGAACTCTTACCTTGCTGTTTGGTACATATTTTCTCTCAAACTGTATCACTGATCTTTTCAGTTGCACTATAAGACTTACCTGCTATACAGATTATCCCATATATTTTGAGGTAGCATTACAACCAGGTCCTCTATGAAGCTAGCTTTGTGGGGAGGAACTCCTGCAGAAGCAGAAAAGAAAGACAATTTTTACAAGCCCCATATTAAGGCATTTTGGGAGAGTTTATACTACAACTTACTAGATGAATACCTGCTTTCAATGAATTCAAAGAAATCAAAGAGATCGTGTGAAAAAAGTTGTATCACACTGAAACACATTACTGCATTCAGTAAGACCACTCTAACTGTAGGTTTTCATGAGGTTAAAAAATTTATAAAAGAAGCAGAAGCAAACTACAGGAGAAATTAAAGGGCCAGAATCCTCTTTAAAATACTGATTACAAAATACTTCTTAAGGTACACAGTTACAATGGTACAAGTGCTGAATTATTGTTTATGCAAGTAAACAAGTTACATAAGTGTCTACTCAAGATTTACTTGCTATAGACATTTTTTTTAATTACTTCAAACAACACAAATTCTTGAAAGCACTGAAGTTTTGAGGGAAGAAGAAATAGAGGGGCTTGCAGAATCAGAAATGTTGAGCTGAAGCGTATGGTAAGCAGCAACAGGATTCTTTGATTAAGGGAAAATCTAGTAGCTATAGCACTAGTACAAGAAGAGAGTCATCTGCTGCAGCCACACAGAAGGAAAAGCATAGCCACAATGGCTCCCATATACACATACTATGAATGGGTACAGGGGCACAGTATCCCTATGTTAAAAGTTTGGTTCAGCAGCAGGTGCAGCATCTCTGAATGCAATTCTAATACACGTGCATTTTATATTAGAGAACAGGTATAAGAATAAAATAGTTTATGTTGCAGCATTTAATTTTTATTAGCACTTAGCACAAAGTAAGTTTTTATGCTCCTATACAAAATATAGCATCTACTGCTCTATTTACAATACCTCTATCTACTGGATGCTCTCCAACAGATCAATTTAAAACTTTTCCACTGCTTCTAGCACATAGCTAAGAAAAATATTGGCAGACCGAAGCATTGTGGATGATGACAAAATGACAGGATTTTTAAAATGGGAATATAACTGTTTATTAAAAAAAGCAGATAAGGCAAATTGTTCCTCTCAAAGAGGAACAAGAAAGCTTACATACAAAATGCTTAAATACAAAATGAAGTGTGTAGAGAAAAAAATAGGAGGACTTCATACAGTATGATTTCCAATTAGACAGCTACTAAAAAAAAATAGAAATAAAAATTACCTAGAAGTTAAGAATAAGTAGCTATAATGTAAACTTGCTAAATTACTTCATTACATAATTTGGTATTGGTGGGGTGACCTCACTGCAGCCTTCCAGTATCTAAAGGGAGCTTACGAACAGAAGTAGATAATGGCAGGACACGTGGAAATGGTTTTAAGTTGAAGGAGGGAAGATTTAGGTTGGATATCAGGGGGAAGTTCTTAACTATGAGAGTGATGAGGTGCTAGAATAGGCTGCTCAGAGAGGTCACGGATACTCTATCCCTGGATGTGTTTAAGACCGGGCTGGACAGAGCCCTAGGAAGCCTGGTCTAGTACTAAATGTGGAGGATGGTGGCCCTGCCTGTGACAGCAGGGTTGGAGCTTGATGATCCTTGAGGACCCTTCCAACCCAAGCCATATGACAATTTAATTAAGCAAAACAAATATATATCCCTATATGGCTACAAGTTGACAGGCAAATTCTTCTCAAATGATACCATTACTGTCTCACCTCCATGCATGCAAAGGAAGTCATTATTTGAAATTGGTCCTGGCTCTGCAAAAGTCTTGAATTTATTTAACCACTGTCTTGAAACATAGAACTGCAGAAGACTTGGTTCCATCATATTCAGTAGACTTGATATTCTCCGCCTCTCTCTTTGAGCTTCTTCATTACTCTTCCTATTTCAGAAATAATAATCTTTACATAAAGATACATTCTTGTGTAAAGAGCAGACAGTTTACTTTGTGGATAAAGATAACAGACTTTCAAGTACATTACCAGGGCTACAGATGTACTTCAAAGTTTTACCAGTGTGATTTAGTTTACTTAACTTGAAAAATCTCTCCTGTTTTTCATGCGTAGTTAAAGCCACCATCAAAATGCATCGCAAAGAACTTAGAGGGTCACATCACAGAATTACATGCCACAAGTATTTTCCAGATGTATTTTAAAAAGGTATACATATTACCAACAAGCTTTTTAGATATTCTTTCAGCATTTTGCTATTTTGAATGTGTGGCAGCATTTTGTGGCTTCATTCTTTTTTAAAACCAAACTTTAAGAACAGTGTTCTTCCAATCTTGTATTTTAATGCATCTGCCCACAGTTGAGTTCAGTGTTCTCTCTTGGCAATGCAGCATGACTTCTACATTCCTTTTAGAAGACCTTCTGAGTTGGACTCAAAGGCATAGCTCAGATGCAGGCATGCACAATCCCAGTAGAAGTAGAAACATTATCAGAACACATCTTATTTCTTCTGCAACTCTGACACAAGCTATTTTGTAGTCAACTTTCCAGGGAAATTTGATGCTAATAACTCAATTTTCAAATTCTAAACTTCTGTTAAGTTGCTTTTATAAGCCCAAGTACAAAAATTCCCTAGAATGAAGATGATAACATGACTTTTTGCCTTTCATTTTGACTTTCAGGAAAACACCAGCCTATAAATTCCCCCAAATTAGATTATAACACAGTAAAATCCCTGTTGTTCCATATCCCATCTGCTAAACAGTTTCCATGATTCCCTTTAGAGCTCTAACAGTCAGAGTCTGTGTGCTAGATTTCTAATGCACAACTCTTTTCTGCTAACTGAAAACTACGCAGTTCTTAGAACTAGTAATGAATTACTTAGAACTCTTTCTAGTCATCTTAACGTGTTTTTATTTATGCAGATTCAGTTTTCATTTTAACTTGTGTACATGTTTTAGCAGTGATCGAGCAAGTGTTAAGGACGTAATCAAAGAATTAGCTTTCTATCCAGTACAGGCTTTGCTAATTCTTCTATAATTCTTGGAGAGCAGCTAATTTCTGAAAGCTGAAAAGACTTAATTGCTTAAAAAATTATTTACATACCTGACTAATATTTGTACCATCATATTTTTCATTTCTTACCTGTAGAAGAGAACATAGGCTTCCGCATTTTGCACTGTGGATTCTGAAACCTCTGTGACACTTTGGTCATCAAATTCATACCACAGATTATTTAAATTGTTTCGACAATAAGCTATATAATGTCCACCTAGAGTGTTAGAACCAAGAGTTACCAGGTAGTGTGCAAAGTTGCCATTTTATCTCATTTTCATGCAAGGCAGATTAACTACCAAAAAGGCCAGTCTTTTGAATACCAAATCATTAGCAAGTCAGGACCTGAATATTACATTTTCTCAAGTTTAGGATCAGTCTTTCTTTCTTCCCACTGCATTTCTATCAGTCAGCAGAAAGCCAGGCAATGTTTTCAGCATACTGAAGGAACAGAGACTCTTGTTTGAACTCTTCAAGCAACCCTCCATCTAACGTGTTCCTAAGCCACGCCATTCAAGTCGGAATGGGGCTGTCAAACAATTCCACACTGAACTCCTAATATCTTACACTTTTTAATAGAAATTACGACAGACGTGTTAATACAATGCATGGTCTTGGTATCATTTTGCAGTTACACAACTCATAATACACTTAAAAGTACTATAATTTTAAAATACATATCCCACTGCCAATAATTAAATGTCACTAAGCTGATTTGTAGACATATCCTTCACCAAACTCTAAATGGAAAATGAAATACTATCCCGGAAAGAACCGTGGCAAAGCAACATCATTAAACAACAAATACCTCAAGTTTAGGGAACAGAAGGGATTAGGTAACTTTTACAAAAACCTAAGAAGTTTAAGGCTTCTGGCTTTAAACTTTTCTTTCTCTGATTTTCTGTATCTTAAAGATGCTGAAAGTGCTAAGGCAGAAATGAACGCAACAGAAAACGTTAAGAAGCTAATGCTACTCTCACCACAATCCACTCCCTATTGTGGGGTTAACTGACAGAGATCGTCCAAACGAACGGTTATCTTCGTGGTGCTTTGGGAAATTCGTTTCAAATAAAATATCACATACAAAGCATCAAAACCTCTAGACAAATAACAGTTATGTAGAACAGCTTATCAACTAACTGCTGGGATCTATTGTTATTTGAACTGTTTACCTTCTTAAGGATATATAGTTTCGTACTATTACAGAATTTTTATTTATTTACAATTTTTACAGAATTCAACTTCAACATTAAAATTAACCACTCTCAACCATTTAACTCTTCAGTACATAAACATTATTTTTAAACAGAAGTGCTGATGTGAATAATAAATGCAAAACAATTAACCTCATACTTACTGCTGGCAGTTCCATGATGGCAGATGACAGATAGGAGATCATAAGTCACTATCTGAGCTGGACTGTCCTTCGCAAGGAAAGGCTGAAGATCAAGGCCTTCCAATGGAAAGGACACATGGGTTCCAATTTTTGTGGAAAACATAAGTTCATGTCTAAATCTTTTGAGATGAATGCACAGTATCTGTAAGAAGGATCAGTAGATTCACTCACTCACTGCTACTATTTGATTTTTAATAACTATAATTTATCATGCCATCTTTTTCTTTTATCATCCCAAAAGGATCCCTTTTCTCTGTGGTCTGAGAAAACTGATCACAAGCTCTGTGTTCCACAGATATGCTATTTTAATCAACTGAAGCTCAAGAAATTTCAAATGAATTTGTAATTTTATTAAAGACTTATTTTGCTATCAGTACAATAAGACAGTTCTGAACTCATACTTACACTGATGCAGCAATTAAAGACACACCTTTTCCTTAACGGACATATTTTCAATCTCAGCATGAGGGACATTAATTCTTCTTGATTGTTGCAGCCATTAACTCACGTTTTTAGGTGTAAGATTGGATTGCTTTTAGTACATAAAGTTACAAGTATGACTTATTGAAAAAGACTTCAACAGCATAAGTTAAATAGCACAGCCAGACTAGATTAGAGTATTAAGTTCTGCAGGCTGACAACAACAACAGAGGAAAAAAACCCAACGCATCTTCCAGATTTATTTTTCATGCACCAGGTTCCCATTCTTCCAAGGTGAACAATCTAATGTTTCTCACTTCTTAAAAAAAAGCCAACAAAGATACACTTTCGTCATGTCACATTATAAACACAATTTGCCATATGCAACTCATTAGTCTTACCACATTCCTAATCATACAAAAAAGCATTTTAAAGTGTACGTAGTAACAGTACCTCAGGAAATTTTTGCACTTTGCAGAATTTCACTCCATTTCTTAACCTAGGTAAATAAAAGATTAATCCACACTTAGTTTTGAGAAGGTTTTTCTTTGCGTGTGTGTTAGATCAGCAAAAGACAATGAAAATATAAGCTGAACATTAGTAAGACAAAATATTTCTACAGTGTAGGCTAGACATGAAGTAGCCAAAACGATATAAACAACAATGCTTCAGAAGAAAAGGACAATCTGTACTACTGAAAAATTCAAAGCAGTAGCTACAAATAACCAAATTCCACCTAACAGTTTGTCTTAGCATAAGGGAAAGAACTTCAAGCTGATTATTCAGCAAACAGAAAAAGAAACCTACTAAGTTTATTTTTAAGACATTATCTACACTAGAACACCAGTTACATAGCAAGGAATACTGCTCCTTTTCCATACAGTGCTCTGAGCAACCTTTGGACCACTTAAAGTATATTTCTATCAATACATTCATTTATTATCACACACACTGAAGAGACCTATTGCATCTCAATGCAAGCTTGTCAGTAATACAGAGCTAAAAGCTTTTTATTTTATTAAGTAAAAAAAAAATAGACTGGTCATTACATTGGTCTAGGAACATAAGAAACAAAAATGAATTTACCACACTGGTTTGCAACACAGTACAGTGAATTAACTGTTGCGTCCCAGCTACAGCACCTTTGTGATACTAAACTTCTGGCAGAACAAAGTTGTATAAAAAGATCAGAAGTGCTGTGACATAACCAAAGAAAATAAATTTCTCTTGATTAACAGAAGCAATAAAGCGCTCAAATTAAAACAAGTTAAAGCAAACAGAGATAAAAGCCAGCTTACTTTTTACACCTTCCACAGCTGTACATGTTATCACCTGCAAACATCAGAGAGGAGAAAAACAGCCATTACTCTCTAGATCCACACGTCTATCCTTCAAGTGCAAACATCGGACACATAAAAGCTTCAAGAGAATTTGTCTTTAGGTTGCATCTGATATTTAACTGCTGTAAGAGTGTTGACACATCAATTAAATAGAAATGTTCTACATTTTATGCTTTTAACTATAAAGCAACACAGCATATGCTGTCTGAAGAGATGATATTATATAATTTAAAAGGAAAAAAATTTGCCCAGACCAAATTTAGGCTATAAGAATGACAATATAGTGTTTTTTGAAATACTGATGAACCTTCAGTTGATATCACTTAATCATATCAATTGAGATTCACTTCACATTGCTAAAGCAGCTTTCATCGGAGTTTCTTGCCTAAATATTCCAATGACTGAGCAGCTTACCTTGACCGCATAAGAGAAAGGCATGACTGTATTACAGGTTAATAGGTAGCCTTTGCTTACTTGCATAAAGCAAAGAATATACTAACTTTTTAAGTCACGACTGGAGAAAAAAAGCAGCATGTTCATGTAATTAACCTCTTACCCTTCAGCTCATCTCTGGCGAAAAAGGCAGCAAGACAATCTTGTAAGGTTACAACTGGACCCCAAAACCAGCTAGGAACACATGAGACAACAAACCTGAAACATCATTGACAGAAAAGAAAGAAAACCAACAAATGTTCTGCTGGAAGAGCAGAAACAGGGATTTCAAAATAAATAAATAAATAAAACAAAGTAAGAATCATTTACCTTTTGAAATATTCCATAAAAAATGCTATCCAGCCCTGGGGGGCATATGCTTCTCCACACGACCCTGTTTTGACTAGAGATGTCTGATGACTTGCAGAATGGAGTTTAGCAAGATCTTCCTTACCTGGAATTGGCAAGGACAGATCCTGAAAAGTCTCCAAGGTTACAGACAGCTAAAGGAGAAAACAAATGAAATAAAACACAGTTAAGCTTTAACAGAAACAGCAATTACATTCCACAAAGATTATCAGTAACTAAATCATTGTATAGAGGCACAGATTACGCTTGGTGGCAAGTTAACCACTTAAAGGAGGGGTTCATTTTAAAAAAAAAGGTAGAAAAATAACATTCTGGATTTAACGATTATATAGTCACAGAGTAAAAGCATCAACTATGCACAAACAGAACTTTGTTGTTGCTGTTGAATTTGCTCAACCCAAAGTCTCAGTGTTGTTAGTTCTAAAACAAGGGGAGTCATAAGGACGTGAAACTGCATTAGAGTGAGGTTTCTTTTAAACCTTCATAGGATATCCTGAGATGAAATAGAACAACAAGGATCAGAGTCCAACTTGTGGCTACACACAAGACCACAAAAAAATTAAAAAAAAAAAAATCATATTTCTGAGAGTATTGTCCAAATGTTTCTTGACCTCTAGCAGCAGCTTGGTGCTGTCATCATGGCCCTAGCAATCCTGTTCCAGTGTCTGAGAAACTTGCCCTCAATGCAAAGATTTGGATATCCACTATTTGGTACTACTACTTTGAAATTAAAGGAGCCCACTATAGATGTTAATTGATTTTTTTTTTAATTATTTTTAAGTGATCATCTGTGCTGTTCCAAATAATTTGATAAGCAGATAATGCAAGAAAATCAGCTGTTCTTCTAATACACATCTTTGCAGTAGAAGACAACTGCAGAAAGCAGTTATTGACCCATATTACTTGTAAATGTGTTTACTTAGATTTTGCCACAGATAAATTTTCTCAGCTTCAATCTGCCAGTAAGACTTAAAGCAACATGACTGGACTACTTGTACTTATTTTTATCATGATGTGCTTGTGAAGTTACCACAACAGTAAGTATGACTACTAGCATATTCAGAACTTAACCAGGAACAAATCATATCTAAACAAAGTCGTTAAAGTTTTTCCTTCATCTCTGCTGTAAACCAATTCTCAGAATGTTATCGTTTTGCTCTAAGTTTATAGTTCAACGAAAGAAAGTTAGTTTAAACAAAAGGTGCTCATAGTAGCAGCTATTAGCATTTGAGTAAACAAGCATTAACAGTCTTATCCTCTGAGGAATGTCTGCCACAAGAGGATAGTTACCAGAAAACAACTGCATCTGTAAAACCATAGCTGTATGTATTGAGAACAAAAAACATTAAAGAAATTCCCCTTCCCCTTCTTACTCACCCGATCACAAGTTAAGCACTGTACTGAACTTATTATGGTCCCATCAAATATATCAGAGATAACACTCCTGTACTTCTTGCACTTCTTCCTTTTTGGTGATGATACAGTTGAGACTGTAGAAGAACAGAAATAAAATAAGGAAATTAATACAAGATGCACTGATTCTACTTTCCTTCAACTCTGAACAACATAATCAAAGGCAACATCTATTTAGGACTAGATTATGGGCTAAGGCCCCATTTCTATTTACTAAACACTTCTTAGAAATGACACAACCAGATTACTATTACTACCCAACAATCCACATAGGTTCCTCAAGCAGTTACAATCATTGAATGGTTCGTGTTGGAAAGCATGTCAAAGATCACAAGCTTCAATCCCTCTGCCATACGCAAAAACACCTCTCACTAGACCAGTTTGCCCAAAGCCGAATCCAACCTTTCCTTGAACACTTCCAGGGATGTGGTATCAACAGCTTCTCTGGGTAGCCTATGATAGTGCTCCACCATGAAGAGTTTTTACCAATATCTAAATCTCCATACCTCCATATCACTAATGAAGTTTAAAGCTTTTAATCCTCACCATACCACTACAATCCCTGATGAAGATCTCTCTCTAGCTTTCTCATAGCCCCTCTTTAGGTACTCAAATGCCACTATAAGATTTCGACAGGGCCCAACAATCCCAACTCTCTCAGCCTCTTTGCATAGACCTCCAGGCCTCTGATCAAATTCTACAACCATTATGACCAATACTGCATTGCTACACAAGTAATGTGAAATCAGAGTAAAGTCTTCCAAGTCTGGAAGTCTGCTGTAAAGAAGAAACAAAACAAATACTGTCAAATACAGCAATTCGTTGACACAAGGAAAGAAGGAAAAAAAAAAAGAAAAAGGGCATTTACCTTTTTTGTGGATTGGTGTCGATGAAGAGCATGATGTACATGATTTTGGAGGACTGCTTGACAAGCGTGTGTTCGTCCCTTCATTTGATGACAGGGTTTGGGCTCCAGATACATCATTCATGTGGACATCATTGATGTACTCTGCAATACAGATTTGCATTATTTCACAAATTTTAACAAAAAAGTCACTGCGGAATGAATGGACACAATAGGTATGTAATTTATTTAACCACACTGTCAGGTCATAGGACATTTAGAAATGAAACCATTTCAATCCACACAACTTGAAGTCAAAACAAAACAAAAACAAACCCTCCACTCTGAGTTATCTGAGACCTCACGCAGTACAAATCTTTAGCTTCCCAAGGGAATTCAAATTGAATTCAGGATATGTATACTGAAAAAAATAATTTAAGGAAGCACACTGTTTACAAACAAATCCAGTCAGCTTGCTTGACCTATATCTCTCTACTGTATCCTACAGCTCTTTTCCACTTGGCAGGTATTCCAGCTAAGAATTTGACTACTACACATTAGCAATGCATTACCTGAGAATCTGCTGTGTATCTGTACTTTGACAGTTCCTTGATTATTTAAAAATTCATTTGCTTCTGAAGTACTGTTTGTATCTTTTTCCAAATCTTCCATAGAATTTGCTCTGTTAAGTTTGTTGCTTGATATTTTTTCTTTCTGCCAGTCTTTGGATGTGATTGAGTTGTTCTCATCATCCTGAATTAACATGGTTGTCTCTGCAGGATCCTCCAAGACAGGTTTGAAAACAGCATCATTTTCTATTTTATCACAGGTACCACAGGATTCACACGGCTGAAAGCCTACATCTGACTGGCTCTTGTCTACTTCCATACTCTCTTCAACACTCATAGTCTGTGCATCTTCCACTTCTACAATGGGCTCTTTAAGTTCTTCATGAAGCAAATCCATTAGGCAACGCAAAAACTCTTGTGCATCCTAGGATTTTAAACAAGTTTTACAATATTATTCCTTTATATCTGAAAAATATTTAAGTTGAATCGTGAAAGGACACTGATAAATTACACCAAAACTGAATGCTGGCCTAAAAAAAATTAAAGAATAAAGTAAACTCCTTTGTCCAGGCCTGGTGTTCAAAATAAATTTCATTTCCAGACCACATATTTGCTTCCCATATCCATTTCTTGCACATCACAAGGACTCGTCATACAAATTGCCTCCAGAACACTCCAATTCCCAGAAAGCTTAATTCAACAACTTTAACAAAAATAGTTTCATTATTTACATGTACAACGAATATAATTCAAGTAACTACCAACAGTACAGTCAGGTTCCAGCTTTACTGGTAATGAAATGTTTTAGGATAGGTTTTTTTTTTTTATGCTGTGCCTTCAGCAAAGCAATTAGTGCCTTGCTTTCATTGGGCAAGGAAGCATTTTATTAAAGGTTTTACAATCTGATTAGCACATCTTTCCAATTTCATCAAACTGTCAGTAAGATCTTAATTTTTCTTCTCAAGCCTAGGCAGGATTCTTCAAGAACCATCACTGTTTCCACAAAGAGCTGTCAAGTATTACCACAAGCCTAATCCACGTTTGGAAATGCTTCTTTAAAAACCACTAAATCTCAAAAGTCTGTGCAATAGCTTGGTTCCTGACAGTAAAGAATATCTAATAAAAGTAACCACAGGAGAAAAACTCTTTTTCCTGGCAACTACAACTGCTTGCATTTTTCCTGTTGTATCTTATATTAATCATTTTCATAACAATCATCATTCCCACCTGTCAGAGCAATTAGTTATTAAGCTCACAGTTGCTGACCAGAAAACATTCTTCCACAGACTTTTGGTATAAAACAAATTTTGTTATTTTCTTAAAAATTACAGCTATTGGACATTTATTTCCACTACCCAAAAATCAGTGCTTACTTGCTGGGAATCCTTTTCCAAGAAAACGAGATTCAAAACATTAGATGCAGATTAACTGATAATCATTTTTGCATTAGCAAAATGGCTGTTTACTCAACTTGTGAGGATGAACAACAGAAAAGTGCTGGTCAGCTAAGACCTACCTAGCTTTAATTGTTGCCATGCAAACCTACTAAAAGTAAAGTTATAGTGTGATTCAGGCAGAACCTAAAAATATCTCTTTAGGCGCTACTACCCACGTAAAAAGATTCTCCTCAGCACTCAAAGCTGCAAGAATTAAGTTTCCCTATAGATTTATTTACATTACCAAGACTGATTTTCTACTTTTCCAGGAACTCATGCAACTCTTCAAAAAAATAAAGTATGTAAATTAAAAAAACCAAGATTACTCTTTAAGCATTTACTTTAAAGCTCCACACAGCTTTTGGACATCAAAACACATTGTAATCCTCTGAACCACCAGTAGAAAACATGATAATTGAAACAGCAAAACTCCTTTGAGTAATAGCTAGTTCCTGAAATCTGCTGAAGATGCTACTAAGCTTTTCCAACAACAGGGGTTAAACCCCTCCTCTAGCTCAGATGTTTTTAATAAAATATGACAAACAGCATCAATGCAGCTAGATACTACATGAAGGATCAACTGAAGAATGCCTTGTATTATAAAATAATCCACGCCTATTTAATAGGTTACCAACTTACAGTTCCCACAGGGCTGCTTGTCAAACACACCGTTTTTGTTTTTTTTAAATTATTAAATGAAAATTCAAATTAAGAAAATATAACTTGTAGGTGAATTCATGTATATTTTGAATTTGCTTTAAATAGATATAAAAAGTATGGTATTTCAAGCTTTAAATTAAAAAATAAAAGACAATTTTACAGCTTTGGCAATGTAAAACATAAGAAAGTTTTACCTGTTGAGAGTAGCCTCGAAAAGTTGGATTAACACTTTTAATTCCTTGAAATAAACCAGTCGGAACAACAGAACCAGGCCTAAAAAAAACATGTTTAGATTACATAGATACCCATTTTTTAAAGCCTGCATTCAGGTAGAATTTTCCAAATAACTTAATGTGCAACTGAATTATAAGTACAACATCAATAATATTAATCTTAACATAACTTTAGTATTGAATTAACTATATTAAAAAAACTGACAAAGATTGTATCAGGCCTCTTATACTACATTTCTTGTCAAAGAATCAGATGTTGGATCACAGTGTCTTGACACTATACGCAATTATTTCTTTAACATTCTATGCATATCTGTATTTTCTTAGATGGAGATAATGGAAATTACCACATAAGGAGTTAGAGGCAATTGATATTTGATAAAGATTTAAGGACAGAGAAATGATTAATGTTTTAGATGAATTTCAGACTGATGTAAACTATTCCTAAAAGTTCAATGCCACTTTTCTATAGAGTTTATTTCTTGTCGTATCTTCCTTACTACAAATTACATCAATTTTTGTCCTGTCACTGGTAGATATAGATAACCGCCTGTACGAACAGTAAAAAATCATGCAAGATAGAGTTCCTTACTTTAGGAGAGTAATTCTGTGATATCTACAGAATAAAAGTTATATGCACAGGACAGATGAACCCATGCTTTATGACACTAGAATTTATTTATAACCATTTTATCATCAAAGTGATGCAATACCTGTTTTTGTGCCAGAGTTCTGTCATCAGCTTGAGGTAACTTTTACAGATTGCTGGTTTTTTATCTGTTCGGGCTAAGCCTCCACAGTCAAGAAAGAAATGTGTCAAAGGTGGGCTGATTTAAAAAGATAAGAAAAAAATTTTAATGTTATATTGAAATAGAAGAGTAAATCAACATTCCATAAAAGACTATTACAAGAGCAGCAATATTACTATGTAACTGAACAGTTCAATTTCCTACATCCTTAAATGCTTTAGCCAAACATTTCCTAATAGCACAACTTCAGAAGTACAGCAACAATGCCCTTCTAATGCATTCTGACATTTATTGAAGCACCAGAATTTACCATTGGGATTGAAATACAAGGTAACATTTACTAGCCATAACAGAAATACATATGTACCATTACAGCAATAATTACAGAATAGCTTGGGTTGGAAAGGACCTTAAAGAACATCCTCTCCTTATCTGGGCAACCTCTTCCAGTGCCTCACCATTCTCCGAGGCAAAAATTTCCTCCTAACATCTAACTTAAACCTCCTCTCTTTTAGTTTAAAACTATTCCTTTATCCTATCATTACTAATCCTCATAAAGAGTCTCTTCCAATCTTTCCTGTAGGAATCCCTGAAGTACTGCAAAAGCTGCTATAAATTCTCCCCAGAGCCTTCTCTTCTCTACGCTCAGCAATCAACTCTCCCAGCCTGTCTCCACAGGATAAGAGCTCCAGCTCTCTACCATCCTCATGGCCTCTCTCTGGACCCACTTAAAATGTTCTACATCCTTCTCAAGCTGGGGGCCCCAGAGCTGAATGCAATACTCCAGGTGAGGTCTCAGGAGAACAGCGTAGAGTGAGAGAACCATCTCCCTTGACCTGCTACCTACGCTTCTGGGCTGCAAGTACACATCATCAGCTTATATTCAATTTTTTTGTCCACCAATTCCCCAGAATGCATTCACGTTTGGGATTAGTTTGACCCAGGTGTAGGACCTTGCACTTGGCCTTAATATCTATATAAGGAACAATTTACCTATTTAATTCATGCTATGTCACTATCTCACATCTAACTTCACTATCACACTAACTTCTCTCCCTCCATCCCTTTTGGATGCCTCTCACACAGATTGGACCAATTTTTAGCCAACAAAGCAGATACTGCTATGTACGCATTAACTTCGTTATTTCTTAAAATCATTTCCTCATGATTAGATGCCTTGTCCACTCTTTACCTCCTAGAGAGATTTCCCTTTGTTCTCCTCTCCCTTATAGAGCTTCTCAGTAAGGTCCAGTTAACCCTGCGACCTGTCTTGGCAGTCAACAGCAGATGCACATGGAAAGCATATGATACATACTTAAGTACTGTACAAGTTAAAAACAAACTAGTTCATATATCACAATATATTTTTTTCTATCAATGACACAACTGCTTGTACTATGCAAGATTGAGAATTAACAAACACATGTTTTCTTCTACAATAGTCTAACCCATCAAAATACTCAATCTCAGCCTTGAGAAAGTATGCACACAAGCAAATAGAAAATTTCATTTACAACCATTCTGCTTACCAGTTGGAAAGAGCTTGTAAAGCTGCATTCATGTAACAAGTGTTACCAATATTTTTTAATCCTGTTAGACCTGGAAAAAAAAAAAAAAAAAAAGATATTCAGTCAGTCTGGTAATCTAAGGCATACTAAGAAAAACATTTCATAGTAAATATGCGCTAATTAAAATGCCTGTGTCACAGTTACAAAGCCCATTATAATGCAGAGTTTTAACCAAAAGAAACACAGGACTCCTAAGTCCTGTGTCTAGATTACTATATTGGAAAAGTAATTAGTGTTTTGGTATTGGGTAAAATACTTCAGAAAAGCAGATCGTGTTTTATCTTAATTCTTCCTGTTTTATGACAGTTGCAGATTGTCACTTTAAAATACAGTTGTCAAACATTTATACTTTAGTAGAACTTAATGATTTACCCATTCAGTTAAATTGTTTCTATGCTGCGTTCAAAATAGTTGATCATATTACCAAAATAACGATTTAACTCTTTTGTCAAGTTCACGTTAACATTTAAATATATGCAACGCTCAAAATGTATTTGCCATGTGACTGCCCATTACCAGAGCCATAATTAACTTACAACCAGTCTTTTTCTATGCCAATTATATACCCTTATTGTTACACACAGACTGCTCAGTTTAGATTACCACAAAGAATTTATTTTCAAGCCCAGTTTGTTTACTTTCTTGACTGATATCCACATACAGTTTTCCCACATACATAAAAGCTACAACTAACATTCTTTCACTGATTGCAGAGACAAGCAAAAATGCCCTCTAATTTGAGGAGAGGCTATTCAAAGAAGTCATAATTATCATACAATCTCAATTCAGGGAAAAATTCATCTGAACCACTTGCTATTCAGGGCTACTGAAGTGTTAAATTAATAAACTAATTCACCTCAAAATAAATTTGCTGTTGTGTGGGAAAATAATAACACCAGCACACAATCAGTAAGACAGATAAAGTTACATTTAGTGATCAACATCACTGAGTCTAACAGAATCCTTTAAGTATATGGCTAACCCTCATCTGGTCCATGTCAGAAAAGTAAAACTTAACAATGGATTTAGGTATATTAGAAAATTCAACTGAAAAGTAAACTTTTTTTTTTTTAATTAAAGGGATTTTCTCACTAAGCTGTAAAAGGTTTCTGTCTGAGTAAAAATAGTCTTGTGTCCCACATCCGAGCCTGCATACTCTTAGTCTCTTCCAAGACTCACTACAGAAAGGACAGTCATTCTTACTTAAACGTGAAAGTAATAATAATCCTGAACTATGACTTTTGAAATACCTGCAGCTATTTAAAAGAAATAAGACAAAACTCTAAGTTTTCCAGCCTGCAATGTTAGAAGTGAAGTTTTTGAAGAGATTTCTTTCCTCATGATGAAATATTCCAATGCTTATTTTGTCAAAAACATACAGAAAGAATTTTTAGTTTTATTCTTCAAATTTGAAGTGCATGGACATAATCACATCAATATTACTGGGAAGAATAGCACAATTCTATTTGTATATTACTTCCATACAATTTACATTCCCAGGATAATAAACTCATATATACACATTGGCAGGAAAAAAAAATAACTAGGAATAAAACACATGGTTTAATGAGCTTAGGGCAGATGGCAAATTAGTGGGGTGGTGATATATCCATAAAGGCTGTGCCAGACAACAGAAGGGGCAAAGTAGGCTTTTTGGTCAATGCCAACAGACTTGTCAGAGAGAACACTAATAGCAGATGAGTAAAGGAGAAATCAGATTCATATCAGAATAATTCCTGCTGTCACTGATGGAAAACAAACTGTCTTAACATATGCATGAGATTCTCAAAAGTGACACCTTAAAAGTTTACTGGCCAGGTATTACAAAGAAAATGACCACTAGAAATACTTTCTAACAAATACACATATCCTTTGTGATATCAGTTCAATGTAATGAAATAATTCCAGTTAGAATAGAACTAATGTATAGGTGGAGAACAGACTTGGAGATGGACACACGAAATAAAGATCAATAAAGTGCTGGATTTTACTTTCATTACCTCTAGTCTTTAACTCATCTTCTTCCACTTCTATATCAAGGTCATCAAACACTGCTGATAGTGGAATCTTCAGCGTGGGAATGCTGGGCATTTTAAAATCCTTATACGGACAAAAAGAAAAGTGTATGTATTTGTATTTATCCATTTCCCTCTTAACTTTGCCAATTAGTAACTAAAAGCAACTTGAATGAATTTCAAAATCTTACTGTCCGTAAAGTGAGCATAACAGGATTTCACAACGAATAGATTTTACCATGAAATAATACATCTTTGTTTTCATATTAGTAGCTACAGTATTGCATGATTTTATGACAATAGCTGAAGAACTGAAACAAAGCAAGCTATAATGTTTTCTTCCCTCTTCACATCAAAGCCACAGTTTGTGGTTTTGATAGGCCACCAGATGGCTCACTACATTTAAGAAAGACAAACAGCTAGAAACAAAAATATACAAATGGCGAAACAGATTATTAGGCAAACAATTACTGCCTGACAAGCTCTTTTTGTGAGCACATAAAAATTATACACGAAGTATGAAATAGACGAGGTCCTGCTGATTTTTCTGTACATCATACCTATATCTTCGGCAGACTAAACTAGGCTAAGCGTCACAGGGCAGAGGATCAGAAGCCTACACTTTGTTTTGTATCAAGTCACTAGAAGTTCTAGTTAACATATGTTACAAAAAATCCAACAGTATGAATCCAACTGAGATGCTGGCATCTACTGAAAAAACTACTCATCTTTCTGTCCCACGTCCATCTTCAATAGTAAAACACTGCACACAATTTACATATCATCTTTCCCAACACTGTATTCCCCAAACAAGATATTTTTAGAAGTACTGCACTTCTATTAGTTTTAACCAAGCTACTCGTCAGTTTTATGTAAGCACATTAAACACAAAGAAATAACACCCATTTTCCAGATATATGCTGAACAACTATACTTTTAAAAGAGATGAAAGAATTGGAAGCATAGGCGAACCATTCCCATCTTGTAGCTTTACACTTAACCCAGTGCTTTTTTTCTGTACCTTAAGAGTTTATTACTGATTAAAAAACAGCTAGGATATAAGATGAAAACAGTGTTCTTAAGAAGCACAGATTACAGAATCTGAACATATAAAATTTTTCTGAAGAGACAATGCTTATAAGACTGGAGAGAAATGAGCAGAAAGTAAAGTCACAAGAATTCAGAAAAGTCAGTCTCACAAGAGAAGTTATAAAGTTTACTTCAAAGCTACAGCTACCCATTTCACTGGGTTAAAAAGATACCTGCACGCTATTTTCTTGTGTTTGAGTCAGTCTTGCATCGGGCAATGGAGAATGAGATCCTAATTTTCTATCCAGGAATACTTCCTTACTACAGGCATAACACCAAACACGGAGCGTAGTAAGGTTGACAGTTAGACAGTGTTTTGTCTCCTAAAACAGGCAAAAAAAAAAAAAAAGAATATGACTCATAGATTTAGCTTAATAACAGAAGTATTAAAATACTGGATCTTTCAATAATGAAATAACATATATTAAGATGCGCATATTTATAGCAATTTGGTTAAAACAATTTTAGTACATGCTGCAACACATTACTAGCAGAAGCCACTCAAAGTAGAAACAACATACAGTCTCCAAGCCACTGTCATACGCGTGTGATATGCTTCTGTATAGTTATAAAAGCAAGACGACTGACTTTAGTCAGAAGAATTACATTTTGCAATAAACTCATTTTCCAAGCATGCCATATTGATCACAACAGCAGTCTCCTTCTCCCACACAGTAAGGATGACGTTTTATTCCACAAGTTTGCTGTATAAAATTCAGGCCATTGGTCACTTAACAGGCAATTAGAAGAGTGGTACAAGATTTTTAGCCCATTTACAGTAAGAGCTGCTCTTACCAAAACAAACACTAATTCTAGACTCAATCACTTCTCTGTATGATAGCTTCATATCACGGACACACAAAATCTTGATGGAGAATATTTTCACTGTTGTAACTTTCACCTTTCTTTTGTGAAATTCTTTTCTTACTGTAAGATCACACACACAACTGCTATTAAACTCCAAAGATTTTCACCACCCTTCACTGTATATGGCAGAACTGACCAGCTTTATAGATGAGAGATTTTCTACACGTTAGGAAAATAATACCACAGCTGCAAGGACACCTGACTACCAAGTTCCCTCACTTAATATGGTCTTGTAAAATAATAATGGTTTTTAATATTTAATGTGGACTATAGTTTCATTGAGTAGCCCTCCAAGTGCACAAGTGACTTCTTTATAAGACTTCACACAAAGGCTTTAGAACTATGATTCAGCTTAAAAAGTTAGTTAAAAAGGTACACTTGTATGTAGATTAATATTAATCCAATACTGATGTTTATAGACATGCAGTAGACTCTGCATCAGAAGAAGTCAGGAGTGGGGGTAAAATGCAATCAAAACTTACTTTTAGAAGTAAGCATGCTACTTGTTCATTAATATTCATCAGTTGTAGAGTTTCCAATTTTTTTTGGTTGTTTATCTTCTTCCTCAGTGTTATTAAAAGCCAAAAATTTTACACTGTGCAGCCCTCAATTTATTTTCTATGACAGATGAATAGTAAACTGGTGGCAAAAATTTCATTTTATCAGAAAGCCAGTGAGTAGGATATGTTAATAAAACAGCCTCTGTTCCCAGCATATTCATAGAATGGCTTAGGTTGGTGGGGGCCTTAAAGAGTATTTAGTTCCAGCCTCCCTGCCATGGGCAAGGTTGCCAGCCACTAGATCAGGCTGCCCAGGATCCCATCCAACCTGGCCTTGACTGCCTCCAGAGATGGGGCATCCCCAACCTTTCCAGGCAAACTGTTTCAGCACCTTATCATCCTCTAAGTAAAAAATTTCTAACATCTAACCTAAACCTCTCCTCTTTTAGTTTAAAGCTATTCCCCCTTGTCCTATCAGTCTAATAGTGTACAAAGTTGGTCCCCCTCCTAATTCTAAGCTCCCTTCAAGTACTGAAAGGCTGCAGCAAGGTCTCCTTGGAGCCTTCCCCAAGCTAAACAAGCCGAACTCCTTCAATCTTCCTTCATAGGAGAGCTGCTCCAGCCCTTTGATAATCTCCATGGCCCTCCTGTGGATCCACTCCAACAGTTCCATATCCCTCCTGTGCTGGGGGCCCCAGGCCCAGACACAGTACTCCAGATGGGGCCTCACAAGGGCAGAGCAGAGGGGGACAAACACCCCTCCCCCTGCTGGCCACCCCTCTGTTGATACAGCCCAGGGTACAGCTGGCCTTCCAGGTTGCAGGAGCACTCTGCTGGCTCACATCCAGCTTTTCATCTATCAGGGTCCCCAAATCCTTCTCCTATTTGTTAAGAAAAAGTGATGTAGCTTATTTGCTTCATTTTGGCAAAGCTTCCCATGACACATGTATGTGCACTGAAGAAACTGCGAGTTTAAGATGCAAACAGATGCACTCAAGCTGGTCAGCCCAGCCAGAACTCAGCATGCTGGCAAACACAGCACACACACACACCACTGCTCCTACCAACCTGGATCTAAAATCAAAATCTAGCAGGAGAGGACATGTTCAGCTTGATTTATAGGGTTTTTATCTGAAGCCACTATAACAGGGACCATAATACAGAAACAAAGCACCAGTTTCATGAATTAAGAATCACTAGTCTTAACATCTGTTTTACTCTCTATCTTTGTTAATACAACTTCCCTCCTCTTATTCATCAGGCAACCATAATCCCATGAAGGCAGATGAAAGCACAGCATAGAACCTGAAGTACTCAAGAAATCTTTCATCTATAGCTCTTGAAAATTAACACTGTTTATTTGGACGGGGGTTTTTTGGTGTTTATTTTACTTTTCCTTTTAATTTTCACCACAGTCTTTATAGGAGCTCTAAGGTCAGAATTATATAAATAATTATGCAGCTGCACAAAGATTTTATTCACACGTCCCTAAGCTAGCAAAACATGATCCTATACATAAAAAAAAACAAAAATAAAATGTTATGCCAACATATATTATTGACTTCATTAAACAGGGTAAGAAAGTTCTGTAATTCTACTTCATTGCTTCAAGCTACTGCATTACTAGCAAGTACACTTACCTGGGAATGGGTGGTACTGTGATCAACATGGGTTTCACCACAGCCAACATACGTACATCTGTTCTGTTGAACAAGATATGAAGAAGTATATAGAATTAAAAAGTGGCATCAAATATGTTTACACAATAGGAACACACTGCCAATCCATTTTAGATGCACTAATATTTCAAACTCGCAGGTTCCTACAGAAACCAAGAGACATGCACGTTAAGTGTTAAAATAAATATTACCTAAAGCTAAGTAAGAATGCTGCAAGATTTAACTCAACTCCTTACACTGGTGGAGAGCGTTAGACATTTAGTATTTTTAGAATATATATATATATTTTGCCAATTTGATATAATAGTTCAGATTAAAGTCAAAATATGTTTTTACAACTCATGATTTGATAGACACTGTGACTGTGACAGAAAACATTAAGTTAGCTCAGTGTCAAACACTGAATTACAACAGACTAGAAGCATGACATGCTCATATAAAAATGCCTTTATACCCTTATACAAGGCCTATTCATCATAGAATTTTCTTACTATTCATTGATCTTTATCTTTAAATAAAGGTTTCTGGCACTATATGGTTAGGCACTCACTACATTTAAGTTAAAAGATCTAAAGCTGTTTTTGACTTTAATTGTTGAGTTTAGTTGTGCTAATTGCAAAACATATTTGGCTGAGTTGAATATGAAATCTCGCAGTTGTCAATCTTCAAGCAGTTTTCATTAATTCCTCATTTGCATGAGTCAAGACAATCCTGAGGGTACAGCACGTTATCTGTATAGTGCTCTAAGCATGTTAATTTATGCAATCAAATTGCAGCTGGACACAGTCAAATTTCTATATTAAATAATCACAGGTGTTGGTTAGGTTACAGATAGTTAACATGCTGGGATCTCACCATGTGCTGGCTGTTTTTCTATGCACAAAAGGTGAAGACAAGATGTTAATTCATCCAAGAGGAGATGTATCACAGCATGAAACTTTAAATGTACTACTGTAATCAGAAAATTGAACTGGAACTGTTGGTATGAAATTAAGTTTTTCAATAAGAGTCCAAGAGTTCTAAGTGAGAAATAAAAAACAAGCTTTAAGCTTCACAGCATTTCCCCACCTGTCAGGTTCATGCATCCCTCAACACCTCTTCCTACTTGTCTTGCTATCGCCAAGAGGATTTTTATATGTAATTAAACTTCAAATAATCTAAGAAAAAGACATTAAATGTGGCTGCTTTCCCCTGCCTATCTTCTATTGATAGAAGGAACAAAATCTGATCTTTTCGCTGTTCCAATACGTTTAAAAGGTAAATAATTATGTAGATTCTTAAAAGTATTCATACATACACCTATAGGCTTCCATCTCAGCCTAGAAGTCTTCCTAACAGGGCTTAAACAAATGCTGTCAAGAAATGAAGCCAAGCCTTTAGAGTAAAATATCAAACATATCAAACTCTGGAAACAGCTCTAGGCTTTAAGGGCTCAGAAGACATTTTAAAAACTAAATCAGAATTTCCTGTGGTATGGATCAGAAGTAATAGCTTCAGACTTTTTTTTTTTTTAAACACGCTAAAATTTGATTTTTTTTTCTTTTTGCAGACAGAAAGAAGAATAAGATAACAACATATTTTAGATAGAACTATATATAGTGTAAATACAGTACAAAATTCAGATAAGTTTGAAGAATGTTTCTACATGTTTAAAAAAAGAGGGAAAGTTATTTATTTTTAAGAATCAAAATTCAGAGTATCTGTTTTGATAGTCTTAAGAAGCCAGCATTTACTGCTAGACGTTATTAAAAACTGTAAGAGAAGGTTAGAAAAAGCAGCTTAAGTTTACTCAGGAACAATATATCATCATAGGATTTACAGACATGACGGAAGATTTACTTTTTTTTTTTTTAAGCTATAAAACAGAAAGAAACCCTAATATGCTGGCTTCTTATAAAAAAAAAAATCTCATGTCAAACACATTAAGTTACAGGAAAAAGAACTTCAATAGTTGTTCCTTCCAACAACAACAACAAACACTACCAACTTTTATCTGTAGTCTTCCAGAAGATTACAGTTGAGACACTTACCTCCAAGCATGCCCAAAGGTTGGGTCCTCTGACTTTACAGTCCTGACAACTGCCCTGTTCCAATAAACACACAAGCAAAGAATGATTTTAATTTACTATCATCAGTAAACCACAACCTCAAGACAAACTGAGAAAAAATACTGTAAGACCAACTATCAACTGAATTTCAACCATCAACTAATTTTTAAGACAGAAAAAAAGAATGCTGATACTAGCTCAATTTTTGTTTATCTTAACCCAATTTTAAGCTTCGTGTATCTGTAGTAAAATCTTACAGCTCTGAGATTTCATCTGAAGAAACGTTCCTCTAAATAAAGCATAAATATATTTCATATTACATTATCATCAAAATCGGTCTTGCTCATCAATTTAACATCAAGAGAAATGAAAGTGGAACTTACAACACCTGCACATCCCTATTTCCATACATTCAACACTCCCTGCAAAAGTATTCCCCTCAGCAGCAAACAACTGCTCCACTTCTACAAAGAAATACAGTACCATGGACAGAAAAGGGTTGACTTTTGATCACTTCCCAGTTATTAAAATGAGTTACAAAGTCCTTTCTTCTCTTTATTAAAACTAGCTAGAAACCAAGAGTTCAGACAGGTTTTCAACCTGTGGCTCCTCTATCAGAAAGTAAACTGTGATCCAACAAAGATTTAAGTATATATTTCTCTGTTACAGTTTCCACTCGAAACATCAGTTATACTACCTATTCTATAGTTACACTTCCACAATCTAAGTAACTAATTGCCACAATAGCAGCATCTGACGAAGTTCTGCTTCTCTCTTTTAAGTGATATTTCCATTAAAACATCACTTGCTTTCAAAAACACTGATGGGAAATATACTCTAAATACATGATGAGCTGCGCAACTAAATTGATAAGGACATTTAACTGAGATAGGAAGGAAGGAATGTGCTACAACTCACATGAGACTTCTGTATCAATTCCTCTTTTGTTATCTCACCAACCGATTCCAGGTGTGGGCAATTGCTGCTGAGTGATGACATTTTCAGATGCTTTGTTTGCCAAGATCCAGAAGCTGGGATTTCCGAGACCAAGAAGGCACTTTTCAACAGGAGTGAGAATGAGTAAAATTCAATTCCTTACAGTATGCAGCAACAGTAGAAATCTAATATACAATCTTTACTAGAATGTACCTTCTAAAAATGTTAAAATAAATAACTTATTAGAAGTAAGGGAATCAGCAGTCCAAATTAAATACAGCTGAGTTCTAAAAAACGCAATCCTCTATTTTTCTGAGTTTTAGGGCATAAACCTAAACAAGTGGATCAAAGCCAGTCTGGCTGAACTACTCATCTTCCTGGCTTCTACCATGGCACTCAAAAGGCAAAAAAAGAAAGTGACAGCTTTCAAGCCTACCCAGGACTGTATGTTCTGGGAAGTGTTATCACACAGTACTGAAGTGTGCTGAAACCACGTGACCTGCTTGTCAAGGCAGAACGAAACTTTATCTTGCTTTTATTTATTTATAAAGACACATACTAGATAGCAGACACATGATATAACAAAAGCAAGCTGAAACTTTTAACTCACATGTAGTACTGACTGCCCAACAAACTTCTCACTTGCTTGAGCTCTTCCTATCCATCAAACAACCCTGGTGCAGACTCAGAAACTCATCAGAAATAAGAAATGCTAAATACATTCACTTTTCCATTATTATTTCAATTTAAAAAACTGAATGTGGCTACATTATGTTCACATAAGTATTCAGTTAACTCACACTCCAGTTTTGCCACTTAAACAATTGATATTGATGCCCTGATGTCTTAAGCCCAAGAAGTCTTAAACTTCCATTGCCCAATTATCCCATCAATCTTGCTTTCCTTTACCAAGGCATGCAACCAAACTTCCAACCTAATTCAACAGTGCACTTTATTCTAACTGTTTGCAACCTTTGGCATTGTCTTTCCACTTCTTGTTTGCTTTGGCAGCTCTAGATCTGTTTCTTCACCTGTGTGACCAATCACTGCTTTCAGTACTAGGTAATCCAAGGCTCTGACAGCGGAGATTGGGAACAAAACTTTGTCTGGTAAGCATCTCATACACACTTTCTAGTAAACTTCCAGCTTTTTATCTTTGACTTGGTCTTCATTTCTACTGTCCTGTAATAAGACATTTGTCATTTCAGTTTCCTCTGATTACTGAAGACATTTTTTTAATGTGCATTCTTACCATACTATATAAATGCTTTATATATTGCAACTGTATATTATATCTATAAAAATAATGTAAGGCATATGAAGATATGTCTCATCCATATACATATATATATACGTATGTATGTATCTGCATATGAATGTATAAAATATTTTAATAGAAATATTTTTATATATATATATGACATGTATACACATATTCAAGCGTGCACATGTATCCTTCCATCTTTTTGCATGCCAACAGCTTCACAACAAAATACCTAAGATGTAAGATCACAAGGCTAGAGAAAACACAGCAGTAAATAATTCAGGATTTTTGACCAAATTAGGCCTAGATTCTCTCCCCAGTCAATGAAAGAGCCTTTAAAGAGCATTATTATTGAATATAAGTTGAGGATAGAAAAATATTTTCTCAGCTTGTGTCTATTCACAGTATTGCTGAAAGACTACAAATACAAAAACCACAGTTTTTCAGGCAAAAACTCATCGACTTCATCATACTGGAAATTCTGATTTGAACTGTAAAGTTCCTTTCCAGAAAGGAAACAGAAAGATTTATGCACATTTCATCTTGTACATTTTGCAGTGTCTACACAAATGTTAAAAATGGATGAGTGAGTTTCAAATAAAACCTTATCTTAAAAGACGTCATGGTGAATTAAAGCTGATTTAACACAAACGCTTTAGAAGGCTTAGCATAATGGCTTACTAAAACCTTAGGCTTAATTACTTTACAAAAGTATATTTCTCAATGAAATATTCCAACCAATAAAAAGCAATGAATGAAGGATGAACTTCACCTCATACCACCAGATATCTATTTAATAGCTATTGCTCACCATTGGAACTGCAAAACCAACACAAAGAAACAAAGAAACGAGAAAATCTAATTCATGTAAGCCATCAGAAAAGCACGAACAGTATTTTAAAGAATCACTGCCAACAAGCTATTCATTATTCAGCACAATTCCATGCCATTATAAGACTTGTGTGGTGCCTACCAGAGAAGGCCTGTCATATACACCCAGAAAAAAGATTAAACCCTAAGAGTTCAAGTAATCTTGAAAGCTTACCAAAGCGTTATGTAAAAAACATAGTAGATTTTAAATAGTTGTTTCTATTTGTTTGTAATTTTTTAATTGAAGCTAAAAATCAATGTTTCCATTCATCTAATCGTGGTAGTTACCATTACAAGAGATGGTTGAAATAAACATATTTTTTGTTCAGTTGATGTCTCCAGAGCCCTTGAATCAGATCGTTTTGCAGGGCTGCTCCCACACACCTGAATGCTTGCCCTGTGAACACATCTAAATGAACTAACTTGAGAAATCAAAAGATAATTATAAAAAGCTAATCTTACATAAATCCCAGCCAAATAAACTCTAAATTTTGTAACACAACAAAAACAGAACTCAATGGTGGAATGTTGGTGGAAGACTAAGAACAAAGGGATTGTTTTGAAGACAACAGCTGCCTCAAGCAGTAATTGTATCTTTATTATAGGCTTTAATTACTTTGACCATACAGCTCTGAATAACAGCCTATTTAGCCAGTTAGCACCAAGCTCAGGGTTCTCCATCTACACTTGGGGTTATTTCTCTACTGACACAGTGGAACAGTCATGTTTATTTTCTCTTTCAATATCAATAACCAAGAAAGAGTGGTGCAAGGACGCGATTCTGTATCTGAGTGTTTAATTGCTTAAACAGTAAAGAGCTCTGTAGCTTTCAATAACTAATTACTACACAAATATTCTTCACACTCAAAAAAAGACACAACACCAACATTCACTGCAAACTGCACACACCCTATGCCTCAGATGTATGTATGCAGATGTTTAAGATGTATGTTTTTTAATCAACATTCTAAAGAACTCTGTGACAACCTATTACTTTGTAACAAAATGTATGCAAAACAAAACCAAAAAATCTTATTTCTTATTAAACTTGAAAAAGTTCGGTAATAAAACGAATCTAATCAAAAGGACCAGAAGAAGACCACTCCTTAGTTTCACACCCTATTCCTTTCTACTCTGTTATCCAGTCCATGTTTTTGATACCTTGTCCCTGGATCCAGGCAACAAGAGCTGCTCACCAAGCAAGACACAGTGTTACTGAGTCACTTTCATTAAATGTTTTCCCTTGTATTGTTTCATAAAATCATTAAGGTTGGAAAAGACCTCTAAGATCATCATGTCAGACTGTGATCTACCACCAATACTGCCCATTAAACTGTGTCCCTCCAGATCCAGTGGATCTGGAACACCTCCAGGGCCGGTGGCCCCACCACCTCCCTGGGCAGCTGTGCCACTGCATCACTGTTCCTTCAGAGAAGAAATTGTTTTGTAATACGCAACCAATACCAGATCTGAAATGTAAGAAAGAAAAATGCGTGCCTGCACTCACATTTGCACTATCACGCCTATGGTTATGGCCTACAATTTAACCAAGGATCTGAATACGTATATATTAACATCATTCTCCTTTTCAACGTGATTCTTAGGATCCTGATTAACGTGATTCTACAATACCACCTACAACAGTTAAAAAAAGTCATTTTTTCTTTGGGAAGTGTATCTTTAGAATTAAGCTTGAAAGCAGGAGAACTAATGACAGAGTGCAAGTGTTACACTGAAAATTATAAGTCGTAACTGATGAAGTGAATACTGCCGTCGAAAGGACATTAAAAAAAGCTCGAACTGAGAGTTAACCCGCTTATAAGGTTACACAATACTCACGTTACGTTGCCTTCTAAAGCCTACAGCCGGCCCATTCCCTTCTTTCCCCACACCACCCAGCAGACAGCCCCCGGAGCACCGAGCCCGCAGGAAAGGGAAGAGAAGGCCCGGCCCGGCCTGCCGGGTGCACGGGCACAGGGATAGCTGAGGCCGGGCCGCCTCACACTCCGAGTCCGGACGCAGCCACCGCCCGCCCGCCTCCTATCCCCTCAGAGCGCCGAGACCGCCCCCGTTCCTCCTCTTACCGTGAGAGTGCACCGAGCCTACTAAGGAGCCGGGCTGGGCCGCGGCCACCCCGCTGAGGACGTGCCTCAGGCTCCGGGGACGGCGCTTCCCCACCCCGCAGGCCGCGGCGAAGAAGGTGACCGCAACGCCGCCGCAGCCGGGCCGCGGGCACAGCGCCCCCTCGCACAAGCGGACGGGCACCCACCGGATGCAGCCGCTCCGGGCGCGCCCCGCACAAAGATGGCGGCGAGGAGCATCGCCGCCGCTCACGTGAGCGCTGCCCCGCACAAAGATGGCGGCCGCAGTCTCTCGCCCCGCCCTGCTCGGCCGCCTGCAGGGGAAGGCTGCCCTGCGAAAAGATGGCCGGCGCGGGAGCCGAGCGGGGCGGGTTGTCCTCACGTGATAGAGGCCGCCTGCCGACCGACCTCGGCCGCTCCGCGCCGGCCCGGAAGCAGATCTGCTCCGTCTCCTAGCAGCGGCGGGAGCCGGGAGGGAGCCGCCCGCGGGGGCTTGTGGTTGCTGCTACAGGTAACCGAGGGCGGCACCTGCTGCGCCGCTGCGCAGTGGGGCTGGGCTCGTACCCGGGATTTTGGGTGGGTGCCGAGGAGCGTGGGAGCCGGGTGCCACCCGCTCGGGCCGGCGGAGCGCCGCACGGCTCAGCATCCCCGCCCGGAGCTCCTGGGCTGCCTCTCCGGGCAGAGAGCTGCGCTGAGGCAGACGCCTCGGGCGCGGGCACAGCTCCCGCTTCTGCACGCGTGCCTTCGCCCTCGCTGTCACCCTGCGCTGAGGCTGCGGTTGGAGGTTTGCGCTGTGTTCAGCATCGGGGGAGGGTGGTGTTCCTCTCACAGAGCGAGGTTACGTCAGGCTGTGGCATTTATTCCTTATCGCGTCTGTAGAAACGCCGAATCTCTCAATGAGAACCTTCCTGTCTGCCCCTGAACTCTTTGAGCTGGTGGATGTGGTGTGCTGACAGTAGCGATCGTAGAGCTGTCTTGTGTATAATTCGGAGGATATAAGCAGTGAGCTTTCAGGTGATAAAGCAGACGGCCCTCTGCAGGTTCTTCCTTAGACACACAGCCCTTAGCAGAGAACAGTTACAATGGGCTGGAGCTGAGCCAGCAGTGCTGTGTTTTTTCATTAAGCACAAATCCCTGTGCACGAGCATTGCTCAGACAAGTCAGGTACCTGTTATCTGAGGGCAGCGGGCCTGGAGAAGAAAGTTGTCCTGGGCTTGCATTGCATAATTCTTCATCCTTCATCTGACAGTACTCAGAGGACATCTGCGACTGATGTTTTCGACGTAATTCCACTTAATGAGGTTATGGGAGAGAAGGAGCCATGTCAGAGGAGGCTGTTACTGAGGCACGCTTTTCTCTGAAGACAGTGGCTCTACGGGCATTTCACCTTCCCGTGTCCTGGTATCACTCTCTCACACAGGTAATGCACACGTTATCTGAGTATTGTAACTTGTGACACATTTTTAAAGTTCAATTGTAATATTGTAGTCACTCTTCCGATCTTAATATGAGCTAAATTTGTAAGGAGTGTCTTAGGATCTTGAATAACTGTTTCTTTTGTCCCTTCCTGCTGATGGTGTAGCATCGTATATCAGACCAAACAGGTGGCTTTTTCTGCAGTGTTTGCGTGCCTTCATTTTGTACAATCAAAATACCTGAACTATCCTTTCTGTAGATTTTTTAGGTGGTTAAAAACTAAACACAGCAGTTGGTTACATTTTGGGAAACAGTATGGAGTGCAGTCTCAAAGATTGGCAGTACCACTCTCCAAGTTAATCTACATGATAATTCTTTAACAGAAGTAAAAAAAGTGTGCTTCTTGCTAATGAGTCACTTCTGCTTGATTAAATAAGCAACAAATTACTAAAACAAGGCAGTGATTCTTATAAAAAAAAAGCCAGATTCTTTTTTATTTTTTGCTGTTTGTGTTTGTTTTATGCATGGGAAGATTGTCAAATAAAATATTAAGGCTCTATTAATTACAGAATTTGTTTCCATAAGTGGACCTTGCATGATTTATTTCATTGATATTGTGCTGTATAGGTAGCAGTGTAGACAGCAGCCCCTCACATTCATTCTGACCTCTGTTTTCAAGTTGGAAGGCTGTGAGTGTTGTGAAACTGACACTTCTTGAATACAAGGAATTGTAAGATGTGTCCCTGTAGCACCCTCATGACACAGGCAGGGGGGAGTTGCTGTTACATTGTAGAGATCTAGAGAAAAGAGGTGCTAGTTCCCTGTAACCACGTTTGATGTGATAGAGTAAAAAACATCAGCATTACTTGAAAATACTAACACTGCAGTTATATCCCTCAGAGAATAAGTGTATTGAAGAATGAGCCATGTTCTCTTGCTATAATACACAGAAAGGAGTAAAAAAGGCTTCTATTTGTCTTTGCAAAATATGGCTCAAAAATGATTTTTTTTCTATTATGCACATAGCAAATCACTAAAAAGGATTTGCAACATATCTTCCAGTTTGGCTCTCAGTGCAGCTGTGGATGTCCTACCAATCACTTTGGCTCTCAGATGGCCATCACAAAATTTGAGAAGTAATTTGTCAATAATTAATTGTTTCTCAGGGTATGTGAGAATGGAATCTCTTTGTTCCTTAGTTGTCCAGGTTGAACACACCAAAAGGAGCCCAAGGGGAAAGGTGAAAGTTAAGAAGCATGGATTTCCAATTAAGTCACATTCTTTAATTTTCAGATAAAACTTTCCCCCGGTTTAAAGAAGCTATTCACAGTCACAGCAGTGAGTGCAATATCTGTCATTTTTCTGGCACATCATTTCAAAAGAAAACGTGGAAGGAAAAACAAGCAAGTGTCACCATGGGAGCCAGGTCATCTACTGTTAGAATGTACCAAAGCAGCTGCATCAGAAAAAGGTACATGAAGGAATGCCAAAGTCTTTTTGTTTGTCTTGCAGGGAGGAAGGGGATCTAAAGGGGTAGGTGTATGTAACAGTATGAGGCCATTTTCATTTAATGCTGAGGAGGTTTGAACTGTTGAAGTAGAAATTGTTAAAAACAGAGTTATTGTTTTATACAGTTAGCTAGTCGTCATCTTGATGTTAGTGTTTTAACTGTCAATTTAAAACAAAATATATTTTGTGAATAGTATTCTAAATTGAATTTGCAGTTCTTGTGGATGTACGTCAAAAGTAATAAAAGCAGACCTAAACTTTATGGAATGGGAAAATAACTATGCTTAAAAATGCATGCTTATTGTGGATATCAACTATTTTGATTTGTAACTTCTAACTTCTTAGTGTAAATGAAAGAATAATTGCTTCCGAACTGGATTTTACGGAAAAGATGGGAAACAGTTCTTGCTAACATAAGATCTGCTAGTTTTAAAGCTTCTACAAACTCAAAATGTTGTATCTAATAGGTTCAAGTTGTTCCAGTAGCCGACAAAACTTGACGCTTTCCCTGAGCTCTGCCAAGGAAAAAGGATCACAGTCATGTATCTATGCAAATGGAGGGCTTTTCAGTAAATACTCTGGTTCAGTTCAGAGTCTGGTCTCGGTAAGTAAAAGTGTTTTAAGGCATTTCACTGTCTGTTAACCTGTATTGGCTGCACATCTAATGGTTTCACTGAGCTGAAACAACTTTTCTGAATGAGCTGTATGCACCACCTCTGAAGGCTAGAGGGTCTGACTGAGCAGATGACCCCTTTGTGGAAGAAGCTACTATACTTTCTACATTGTGAAAACAGTTTTTCAGAGATTTTATGTAACTGTAAAGTAAGTGGAACAGCCCACTGATTCTGTTCCTCTGACCTTTCCTGTCTTGCATTTAACAACTTCATAAGAATCCAGTTCCATGAGATGGAATGAGCCAAAACTATGCTACTCAGTGCAGGATTCCCCTTGTATCTTGCACTCACTTGTACATTCCTATATATATGTATATAAATGTAATATAAATATACACAGCTTTGATGTGTTTTAGACCTTTTAGTGAGTCAAGTGAGTTTACTGACTTGACAGTGAAATCACTTGTAATAAATGAAGATTGAATGCTTTCTTAGGTTAGTGAGTTGGATTGAATCTCCAAACATAAGAAGTGACACAAGTACCAGAAAAACCTGAATGTAGAGAGGTAGTGAGACCTTCTCAGCCACATCAGCTCCTCCTAGGTTTGCAGTCTGGAACAACAGGTCTTGAGGATGCTCAAAAAGTTCTGGAGTTGTATAACTCACTGGCTCAAATGCCATAGGAGGAATAGCTTAGTATAGTTCAAAGATAATAGAAAGAAGAGGTGAGGACCACTGAACCCTTAGTCAGTATATTAAAATGAATGAAGGTTCCTTGTGCTCCTCTACTACTTTGTAGATGCTATGGTGTGGGTTCTTCAGGCTGCAGATGACCTTCATTTTAGTGATCAGCAGCTCTAATTAGAAACTGTTTACAGAGAAAGAAATTTAATACAGCATAGTTTCTTTGAAGTTGTGCCTAGAAAGTAGGTTTACATCAGTCTAGACAGTTCTTGTTTTTGAGACTTTTTCCCTATTTTTTAAATAATCTACAGTCAGATTTACTTGGAGAACAATATTGTAAATCAATGATTACTTTCATATTTTAGAAAAGGAGCAGTACTGACTTCCAAAACATTGCTGTTAATACTAGGGTGTGATTTTAAAAAGAAACAATTATACTTGGCCTGATAATAACTACACTTTTCTAAAGTCTTTTAAGAGGTAATCTGTAGATAAGGCTTGGACCATAATGTATTCCAGTAGGAATGTTATCTTAAGGATACTCTGTATAACACCACTTCTAAATCTTATTGTTTTTAAAATTGTATTTATTTTTAGGTTCAGAGTGCCACCTCTTGTCACAGTTGCGCTTGTGCCAATTCTAATTCCTGGGATAAAGCAGATGAAGAGGACATTAAGCTTGTTAATATTCCAGTGACTACACCTGAAAATTTATATTTGATGGGTAGGTTATCATAAAAATATTCAGTATCTACCAGCAATGAAAGCAAATAATTGTTTTTAATGACAAAGTGGCACCTGCACAATATTACTGTAGTATTTTTTTTTCCAGTGTCCTATGGGCACCTAAGAATATTTCCATAAAATTATGAAAGCCTACTTAATCTACTGTTAGGTTTTGGAAATACAGAATTTTGATTACTATGGTTGTAGTAGTAAGCTATACGTTTATTTTTAAAAGTAAATAGGAAAAAATACTACTGTCCTTGTTGCTTTAACCATATTGTGAGTTTCTTCATCTTAAAAAGGCAGATGGCCATTTTAAAAGCTTGTATTTCTGCTGTAATCGTGCATATTATCTATCTACTTTCCTGTGACTCTAAAATACAAACACATACCAAAGCTGTGTGTCTGATGGAATGGAGGCATTCTTGATCTTACTGTAGGTATGGAACTGTTTGAAGAAGCACTGCGTCGATGGGAGCAGGCATTAACTTTCCGTAACAGGCAAGTGGAAGATGAAGCAAGCTGTAGTTCCATCAAGCTGGGAGCAGGAGATGCAATTGCAGAAGAAAGTGTAGAAGTGAGTATATTTAATCTACTTTTGCTGTCCGGACTGTTCATTGCCTTTTGCTACCTGAATGTTATAACCTTCTAATACATTTGCCAAGACTAAGAGCAAATTCAAAGAACATGTATTTGAAGGATATCTAACTTTTTTCCCCCGTTCTCTTATTAGTTAGTGTGGGGGGGGGGAAAACATAGCTTTATTTATTTCTCATCAATTGCTGCATCAATGTTTACTTCAGGACAGTATTACTGTTATCAAGCATTTCTTTGACCAGCTCTCTCTCGGATTATCTCTTTCTTGTACAGCTGTAAGAGAATATCTGCTTAGCAAAGGTACAAGTCTTGGGAAAGATGATTATTTGTGAATATGATATGGTATTTATGAATATTAACAAGTAATATGTCTGAGTTTTATCTGTATCTCTTTGTTCTCATGAACTAAATGATTAAGTATTTTGAAGTAAACATGCACCTGTACAGCTTTCAGTCTGGTACAGTAAGCATCAAAAATTTTAAAGATTTAGATTTTATTTTTGTTATACTAAAAATATGCTTATCTTTAGAAATGTATGTGTATTCTGGATGTTGAAGTGTTTATCTAACAGAGTCCTTGTGCCGCTTGTAGGAAACTAGTGTAGCACAGTGAGCTCTTTAAAGGCTGAATAAGATTTCTTCGTAAAATCCAAGTATGTAGACTGTAAATAAATGTAAGATCTAATGTCTTTTTGCAGGATATCATTAGTGCTGAATTCATCCATAAGCTTGAATCCCTGCTTCAAAGAGCTTATCGTCTTCAGGAAGAGTTTGAGGCCACCCTTGGGACCTCTGATCCTGCTTCTCTGGCTAATGATATTGGTGAGTACTTTTTTTGTTTCTATTGCTTGTATTAATGCCTCTTATAAAGGGAACTCATAGAAATATCCACTGAGTAGAGCTATACTTTATCAGTAAATAAACAGAATAAGTTTCAGGTCTTCTACATTATCATTTAAAGCTTAATGTAGTATTTGTATTTTAAATAAGAATGAACTGCTGAGTGGATTTCCCCCCATAGATTGTCAGTATATATAAGTATTTTCAGAATTCTTCTCAGCTTTCTCAAGTTTATCTTTACTTAAGTATTTAAATACTTATGCAGTAAAAATACACATCCCTCTTCTTACAGCATGGTTGTATGAGAGCATTTCAAAAGAAAGCTTCATGCATTGCTATATATGCATGTAATATGCATTTTTATTATGCTTGGGATGGAAAGTACAGTGATAATAGCAGGGTAGCAAAGCTTTTGGTTACAGCAAATAAGGATAAGCCCAAACACAGCAGCTACAGAAATGAAGAAGAGGGGAAAAAAAGCTGCTTACCTTTGGAAGGCCTCAGGTAGGCAAGAATCTCCTACAAGAGATACCCTCAACCTCCACTGCCAGCCCTTAAATGAGACCTGGGAAGGGGTGGATCTTGGCTGCACCCCTTCTGGTTACTCAGGTGCATTTGTTACACCTGACCTCCCCTGGGTTGGCTCTGCCTTCCCACCAGGTGCTCAATCACTGGTTCAGACCCTGACTTAGCATTTCCGCTACAGATGTCTTCTGAATATTTTAACTGTGTGTGGCCTGGTGTAACTTAAAAAAAATAATAAAATTAAAAAAAAAAAGCCTGGCCCATAACAAAATAAAACCAGAAGGTCAGAAGAAGATATCCATTTTCAGAGCTCTCATCCTTAGAAATTGAAATTTATCATAGGTATGAGTGACTAAACCTGGAATGTTGTAATGGCAAGTCTAATAAGAGTAATTGCTGCTAGACATGCTGATTTTATTTAAAGAATTGGTTTAAGATGTTCCTAGAGCCTGATATCACTGCACCCTTTCATAATTCAGTATCAAGCATCTGATCTCAAATAACTGTCAGACTTTGAAGGCAGAACATGTTCTGGGATTAGTTTTAGTTTGTAGTCTTGTTTGTTAGGCTTCGGCTTTGGTTTGGCTGGCACAAGGTGGCAGTGCTCTCATCTCTTAGCCTTCACATCGTTCTGCAACTTCTAAATACAGATCTGAGTAAGGTGAGAATTAGGTCAAAGCTGTCTTTCTGCTATGACTGTGTACACTTGCAAACATACCTAAGCAGAGAAGCGTTTGGATGTTTTATTTTGATGTCTGAAGCCATAAGCCATAAATAAAGTTGCAGCGTGTATGCTTTTGTAAATAGAAACTTATTTGTAGCTTTTGTCCTCAGGCAAGATTAATAAAATGGAATTCAAGGGACTCAGTATATTTAGTTGTTGATTTGTTGTGTTTCCCTGGAAATTTTTTAAATTGATTTTTTTTTTTTTCTTTTTGGATGTGATAAACTAATTCTTGTTTACCATGAATACTGTGACCATTCGGTTATTTTCAAATGTTCTTAGTAGAAATCATGTGTGATCTCCTGAGTAGATGTCGTCGATTCCTTCATTATGAATTGTATTTGTGCTGACCTGGATGTGTAAGGGCAAAATAGTAAAGAATTGGTTTAGTGAGCAGTGCTTCGCTGTTCTGGATTTGGGTTTTTCATCATTGCCATAAATTCATGACTTGAAGAGCAAGTATAATAGCAGGGAATGCGTCACTTTTGCAGAAAGTTATTTTAGGAGGTAAACAGAAGGACATCATCTCATCAAACATTGTGGTGCTTGAAAGATTTAATACAGAGGATGTTTTCATCCCACATTGGTTAGTTACAGAAACATTTATTTACTCACAATTTCATAGATAATTTACTTCCCTGTAAAATATGATTACTAGACACAATGTGTGAATGTTTGAAGAAGGGTATTTCTGAGATCAGTGTTTCTTGGTAACTTTTCTGGAAAGAGACAGAAAAATGTGTTTGGGAGAATCATCAAAGCTTTCTTATGTTTCTGTTTTTCCTTTAATTTTCACTTGGTAACCCAGTGAAAGAAAACGAAAAGAGCTCTCAACAGACCTGCCCTTACTACCCCTAAAATGCATATATTGACATATAATACTCATTTTACTTTGCTTCTCTTTGAAGCTTTGGATAACTCTCTTGCTAAGTGGTAGTCCTGGATAATTCACATCTAAAACTTATGAAAGAAGCTGGATAAAGAAAACACCCTCATCCACCACTTACTGATTACCAATCTTGGAAAGAGGAAAATATTGTTGCAAATGGTTGGGAAACTGCCAATAGAGTTACGAATGAGGAAGAAAAATAAAGGGGGAGGGGGGGGGGGGGGGCTGGTGAAAGAAAAAGCACAAACCAAAATGTCATGCTGAAGAAATAACGGAGTTAATAATTCACTGTTCTGTTACCTCAGATGATAAAAGCTGTAATTAGTGCCAGTCGATGTGATTTCTTGGGAACTAGCTTTTTTCAAACTGCAGGGTTTTTTTTTTTGAGGCATGCAGTTTTGAGAAGTGAGGTAGCATACATTAGATGATAAGAATTAGCTTGCTGGCTTGAACATTTGTTGATGCTCTGCTCCACTATTAAGGGTAAGATTTGTAGAAAAGTATTTTACAACAATTTGTGGTCAAACACTGTAATTTTATCAACCACATAGTTGATGATTCACGTGGCTTGAAGCCGATGAAAAATAATCATTTAGGACATTAAAAGCATTGAGTAATGAAAAGAAAGGGCTAGTGATACTGATATGAATTATCTTTTGATTGTGTTTGCATACAGGCAAGTATGGATTGTACATAGACGTGGGAGATTTAAAAAAATAAATAGGAAAATTATGCCTCACAATCAACGTAAGTAATCAGTACAGTGCTGTAGGGGAAAAAAAACCACAAACACTACTAATCTTTAACTATGTGACAAGGACAGTATCAGCATATTTGCAGAGATACAATCTTGTTTCTGTATAGTTTTAGGATACTGTGTACCAGTTCTGTTCTTCATACTTCAGAAGATATGGAAATACTAGACAGTTCAAAACAAGCCATAAAAATGATGCATGTTTTGAAGAGACGGGCTCATATGAGGTTTAAGCTGTGTGTGTTTAGCTCTTCACTGAAGAATATACTGAGAGGAGATTTGCTTCTTCTGAATAGCTTACGCATGGAAAAGTTATGTGATACTGGGGAATATTTAGACTTGATTGTCGAAGTCATAACTATATCCAGTTTCTGCTTGTTCAAGTGAAACAAATTAAGTTCTGAATTAAGCTTGCCTTGAAATGTGTTGAGGATATTCCAGAGTTTTAGATAAAGATGTTTTGTTGTTCCTTTATTATTATTATTATTATTTAATGGTGTTTTGAGGGAAGATTTATGTCCTTTTGAGAGAAAGGGATGGGTGTGGGACTTATATGGTCATTATAGTCTTTTTGGCATTTAAGTGTCCAGTATTGCAACTGCTACTTTATTCTTTCGTAGACCTTTGAGAAAAAGCCCTTGTTCTCTATAATAAGTAACCAGAAAATGCTTTGCCATATTGGTTTGCTTGGTTGTATTTTTCCCCCCTCTGGTTTGATATACTCATGAGAGATGTTGTTCCTTCCCAACATCTTTAAATGTTGTTCTTCCCAGGGTCTAATTTTCTTTAAGTAAGAAGCTAGTGCTGTTGTTGACTGATGTTCTTCTGAATTCTGTGCTCTTTACTTTCCAAGCCCAATAGTTTGACAGTTGTGTGAGGTGTACCAGTCTCCCAAGGTCCCCGTTGCTGTGCAGCTCTGCATACCATCAGCACATTTCACTGTGGAAGACTGAGGAATGAGTGCTGCAAGCACGGACACATTGCTGACATCTGTCTCGGACCACAAGCTTGCTTTTCTTTTTGTGATCCCATTTACTAGTTGAAGTTGAAGTTGTTTGACACGATAAACTATTTGCCAACGTGCTTTAAGAGATAGACTTCTGGAGGAAGCTATTGGTGATGTGCTATGTGGGAGAGTCAGGAGCAAGTTACCTGGGATACTGTTAGAGTACAATCACTTGTCACTGCAACTAGTCTCTTTCATGACGTGGCTGAAGTGCTTCTCTGCTGCTTGCTGTGACAGGTAAAAGATGGCTTGTCAGAGCAAGCAATCATCACTTGAAGTGGTTGCGTGCTCTAGTTGAATATTCAACCTTACACCTGCTAACTAAATATCTCTTGTGGGTAGAATTCTGCCAGGTTGTTATTGCTGTTTTTATTAATTGCAAATCATCTCTTTCAACTCAGTAACCTATTGTTGAGTTAGAAATGAATACAGCCCTGGAAAAGATTTACATTTTAAAAAGATAAAATAATGGAACGTAATTGTGCTCACTGTGATCACCCTCCCTACTGGACTTTTAGAATTATCATAGAAACCAACAAGCTAAAAATGATTTCTAAAGCACAAGAATTTCTGGATGTGAAATTAGAAGAAATACGTAGGGTGAAGCTGCTGTTGGTTTTGTGCTGATTGATTCTCTTAGGAATGAAACCTAGGACTAGAAGGCCTAGGATCAGGCTTTCCTGGGGCAGGCATAAGCTACTCTGATTCAGTAAGAGGGCAATTGGCAGAAAACTCTCATCACTGTAGTGCTCCTTGTCAGTACTTAATTCCTAATTCTTAAAATTATCATTCTGATTTAACTGTGAAAAGGAATGCTGACACTCAAGCTAATGGTGACTTGTATGTATACCATCCCCTAAACTTTTTGATAATATGTATATTTTTATTAATAATTACATTTTAACTTTAAAATATTTGCTCGCTTAATTTTTCGTTTATACCATTTACAACAAAGAAAAGATCTGTCACGAAGGTCTGTGTTGTTGGATGATAGGTATGTCTGTTTCTTTTTTTAATTTTCTCCTCACGCTCCAAGATATGCCTGGCATTTGGGAGAGAGCAAACACAGCCTTTAACCCAGTGTCAAAACTCCTGGGAGAACCTGCATATCAGATCCCTTTTCTCTAGCTGCTCTTAAACAGGAAAGCCTTTGCATAATCAACAAAGCTATTGAAGGGTCATTTTTATATATTTAATCAGCACAGACTTCTATAATGTTTTGCTGTTAGTGAACGTGTGAGGTCTGTTTTTTCCTTCCTGTATAGAAAACATAAATGGAAAATATTTAGTTTGAGAGTACCATGCTGTATTTGGTTGCACACAAGAAATATTGCTGTTTCTAATTCTCAGATAAGCACCAATTAGGAGGCCAGCAGTTTTTAGCAGTTCACTTAGCTGTGCTGCCTGGTAGCACGTACCATAAAATAATTTCCAAGGTTTAACTTTTTCTCACCAGTTGAACATTTTGTTTGCTTCGTGTTCCCTGAAGATAAATCTACATTAAATGATTTCTTCATTCCTTGGAGAAATACGAATTTTTTTTTTCTAGTGGCTGAAGCAGAATTGGGATGTGGGTTTTTGAAACAAAAGAAAACAGACTTTTAAGTATGGAGAAACATTCTTCCCAAGAAATCGTTTATAAATGAAAGTAATATTACTAAGTTTGAGCAAGAGCCCAGAGAAGTTACTTCAATCCCATTTGTAAAAAAATGCAGATTTTGAATGTAATGTATCACTCATAGTTTGTGGAAGTTCAATAACTGCTGAAGCTCACTGCATTTTGCTGTGACGTCTCCTGTATTACAGTTCAGTGCTGCAACAAACTTGTCTTTTTCAATGCATGAAATGACAGATATCTGAATTGTAGAGGACGTTCTTCAACTATCAGTAATATCTTAGACTTTGCTCTAGAGGCATAGTTGGCCGGTAGTAGTAACACTTCCTCTCCAAATTGCATTTGGCAAAATTCTTTGCCCAGAAGTCCCTAAAGGCAGGATGCTGAGATTGTGAAACTGGTGGTTAAAGGTTCAATTTAAAACTGTAAACAAAAGTATTTCTGCAAGCTTTACATGCATCAAAGGGTCGTGATGCTTGGTTTTCTCAGCAATATTCTGTCAATTTTAGCAGTATCGTGCTTGAAAGTCAGAACAGTTTTGCATGGACCTGCACAGAAGTTATCAGTACTGAAAAGGTTAGTGTTTGATAATCTGTATCTCTGCGTTGATGTTTGATAACCTGGAGTGTATGCCTTTGTTTCTTTTAAAAGTGGAAGCTCAGATGCCTTTTCATTGCATAGTAAATAGATTAGTTGCAATCTTCTCAGCAGTGGCTCAGAATAATCTTTTTTACTGTACCAAAGCCAGTATTGGAGATCACTCATTGTACATTAGCTTGAGGTGATGTGGCTAAAACCTTCTGAAAACACTTCAAGTAAGATCAGAAAGTGTCTGTTAGCACATGCCCCCCAGCAGTGCTCTCTAGATCAGACCGTGCAGGTGTCTGTATGGCTTGTTGCTTTTCTGCAAGGGGCATCTCTGAAACCTGCCTTCTTTCTGTCCACAACAGAACTCCTATTTAAACCCTCATCACTCTCACTTCATGAATCTTACTGTGTTCTCATGCCTTACCTTGTCCATTTAAAATCTGAGTCTCTCAAATGGACTTAACCGTTCCCTCCTTCTGGTTATCCAGGCAGTACTTCATCACTCATAACCTTTCATCCTCATTCAGAACTTATTCATGAAATTACGAATCAGCTTGTAATTAATGAAGATCATAATGTAATTAAAGTAAACCTCAAAACAAAGATTAGATTGGCTTCTTAGAAATACTGAAACAAAATATTTGCAATATTTAGTTAGGTGTTATTTGGTGTTTCCTTTCATTTTGCAAGAAGAGCAAACCACGAAAGTCAGTGATGACTGTCTGACCACTATTCATATTGCCAAGGATTAGACTAGATATTGCTCCATAGACAGAAATGAGGTGATGATATAAACAGAAGGGTATTGGAAATTAAAAGCTGGTTTGTGGCAGGGCAAAGTTCTTCATCCACCCAGCACTGAAGTTTGAATTAAAACACACAACCTGCTGAAATGGTTAAATAAATGTATAAATAGTTGTGGCATTGCTTTTAAGGTAAGTACTTACTGCTGAACAGTAAGGAGAGTGTTACAATTCAAAGCAGAACATTAGAACAGCTGAACAGGTCAGATTATAGGTACGTGTAGTCTAATATTCAGTTTCCAATCGTGGTTGGCAGTAGATGTGAAAGGAGTTTAAGAATAGACTGTATATAAAAGAGCCTTCCTTTAGCAGAACTCTTGGCTTCCAGACTATGGCAGGAGGCTGCTGTAGTCAAGTTTACCTCTGACCATCTGTTTTCAGATCAGACCTCTGAACATCCCTTTGAATCATTTTATGCTTTCAGCTTTCACAATGTCTTATAGCTATGACTTACTTTATCATTCACTTACTTTATCATTTTAAAATAATGCGAGGAAAAAAAAATCTACCTCATAAGAACGGGGCAGTTGCTATGAAATGTAATAAATCTTTCTCCCTGCTATTTATAATTAAGTCTCTTGATATGTTCCTTTCTCTCTTCTCTTTTCAACCTTCTTGTGCATACACAAAATCTTCGTGACTGTTATTTATTGCTTCTCACTTCATTTGAACTCTAGTCCCTCACATCTCTCCTTGTGTGAAAGCTGTTGCGTACTTGTGTTTATACTGGATAGCTTTCTGTATAGCTTTCCAAGCTTCAATGTATACTCTTTCTGAATATTTTGGCCAAAATTTATTATATAAAGTTCATATGATGCAGACAAAATAAGGGCTTATAGTGACATGATTTCTATCTCCTGATAATTTCTGGCATTCTGGTTGTGTTTTCCACTATATGACAGACTGCACATCTTTACTATGAGCTGTTCCTATTGTTGGGTTCCTGTAGCTCAGGTTGTTCTTGTGCATTCATTTGCTGTTACTAAATGGCTAATCAAGTGGTGAAACAAATTAGGCACTTGATAATCTTCTGTGTCTCATTTTGTTCAAACTGAAATTCAGCTAGCTTAAATATCTTGCTTCTGTAGTCAACTCTGTTCCCTTGTTATCCCTTCATTTTTTTTCCATTTTTTTTTTTAATCTGTGAACTTATTTAATGAAAATATTGCCCTGTATCTCAGCCCACATTTTTGTGGGCATCTTTCAATAAATTCTCACTTTTTTTTTTTTTTTTTTAATTTGCTGTTGATCATTGAGATGCCTTTCCCTCTGATAAGAGCTATAATTTCTTCAGTGGTTTTGGTGGGTGAGTTTTTTTTGAAAGCTTTTCTAGGACAAAATATTAATTAAGTCACTTTTCAGCAAGCTGATGGAAGAGCAGTTTTCCTGAAATAATCCTTTTTAAAGTTGTGGAGTGTGATTCTCATGTTCTCTGGACTTACTGGCAATTTCCAATAGACCATAATTCTTTATTATATCCTTTATCAGTTGTCTGTTGCAGGATTCATACCTGCTGTCTGTAGTTAGATAGCAATAGTGCCCTTACTAATAGTTTACTTTAAGCTGCCTTTAATTTGTGTCACCAGCTGTTGTGAAAAGCTGTGAACAACAGTCAGTAGTTCATCACTTTCATACTTAATCTTTTTTGAAAACTCACTGTTTGCAATGCCTTCATGTGTTGTCTGTTCCTCTTACATTTTATTTGTTGGCCATTCTCCTGCTTAGTTCAAATCTGTAGCTTCTCTGATGTTTTGGGTTTGGGGTTTTTTTTTGTTTGTTTGTTTGTTTTGGGGTGTTTGTATTTGTTTTTCACCTTTTCATGCATATCTTTCTACTCTTTGCATAAGGAAAGGTGATCATTTTCCCCCCCTCATCAGGGTTTTCTTAAATCTTGCCTTCATTTTGAATTCTTTTGAAGAGTGGTACATATGGAATAAGTGGAAACAGCCTTCCAAAGGCAGGAAGTCACATTGTTGGTTGTTTTTATTATTATTTTTGTTCCTTTTTTTGTACCACTTTTCTTCTGGTATATTTTCAACAAGTCAAGAATCTACAAATTCTTTTTCTTACTAAAGAGGATGTATATACACTTAAAGTCTGTGTGTTTATATACACTCTGAATATAAATGTTACAGAGGCAGGAAAAATCATACCAGACAAATGGCAAGCTGTGGGGGTGGGAGAAGTGTTTATTTTTCTGGCTGGAGTATTGCAGTGTGAGGTTATATAAACTGATGATCAAGAACATGTTTTGGCCCATAGGCCTAATTCCTGCTTCAGAACTTCAACTAGAAGTAATTTATTGTTGCATTAAATTCTATTTTAAGAGAGGCTTGTCTGAAACATTCTTGGGGGAAACGAAAGGAGAGCCGGAATGGGGCAATAGAGATACAGACAGAATGATAGTTCAGTGTTTAAGAAGGATCTTAAATCTTGGATCTGTTAGTTTGGTAGCTTAATCTTAAAAATGAGTAGTATCAAGATCAGATATTGGCAGAATCATACAAAATCAGCAAATTTAGTTCTCAGCACTATGGTTCCTTTATCAATTCAATAGGTAATTGATGCTAAAAAAAAATAATCAACTTTTACCTTCAATTTATGTTCAAGGGTTTGGAAGGAAAACATTGTGTGCACACATGCAAGAGCAAACTATCTGTCTTAACCCATGTGCCTGCTGTGTTTGAGTCTCACTGCCTATTAAGTCAGAGACCCTGACCTGTGGGCCCAACGTAGATGGCTGTAGTGTATCCACACAGCACAGCCTTCAACAACTGCTGTTTACTGTGTTGGTTATTTAACACTACCTGTACACTGTTGCTACAGCAATGCACTTTTATTTACTGTTGGTACAGCTTGTCCCTTTATTTAATTATTTACTCTGTGGCTGGAAGGCATAAGTAGCTCGTGTAAGCATTTCTTTTCCTAAAAGGCTTTTTAGAATTGTCTTTAAATTTTTGTCTCAGCTTTCCTTCTTGTCAAAGTTGAACGTGTATGTGTGGGTATGCCTATTTTTCTGGAAAGTTGTAGCAAAAGGTGCTGTGAACAACAACAAGGGGAGTAAAACTTCTTAGTTTTGTAGTCTAGTTTTCACTTACACATATTCTTATGCGCTCAGGTACAAAAACTTATAGAACTAACTGTGGTTTTGAGATTGAACCATCAAACGGGAAATCAGTCAATCTTACTTGATGGCATGTCTGGTCTGTACACAATGTCCCACCTTACCTAATAATCCTGTTGGTAGCAAAGTGCTGTGGAGTATCTGATTCAGGAGTATCTGATTCAAGAGCACATGCTGATCACACGAGGCTTTGTTCTCTCTACTGCTATTTAAAGCTGTCCTTGTTCTACATGCTGAAATGCCTGCAAATGTTTAAAGGCAAACATGTAAGTATTTCCAGATCACAAAGAACAGATGTAATTTAGACTTTATTTTTAATTAATGATGGATAAATAATATATTGACTAGTTTGCAGCTTGAACTACATGTGACACTACAAGTGTCACAGGTCAGGGTGCACTGATTGTTAAATATAATTCAGGTATTAATGTGTTGTTATGAATCCATTTAACCATCTCAGCAATTCAGAGGAAGAACTTTTATTCAGTATTAGCTTTATAGCATTCTTGTCTAATTCTTTTTTATTGTCCAAGGCAAGAGGAGTACAAACAGGCCCTAGTCTGTAGGGCACTTAAGATATTATTTAAATCTTAGTGTTAGAAGTTACACATGTATCTTGCTAATTTAGGTTCCTAAAGTGAATGCTGTGTGAAACTGGGTTGGCAGAAGCTGGTTGCATTCCAGAATGGATTCGCTGCAGTCTGCAAAATACTGTGACACTTTTCTGCCCTGAAGCAGTCTGCTTTTTAATACAGAATCTGTTAGTCCAAATAAAAAAATACATATTTACATATTTTTATTGACACTTACTTGACTGAGCGTCAGCAATAGTTGGTTCTGTCTTCCGAACTTAATGCCTATTCCTGGGATAAAAATGTACCTACCCATCTTTCTTATCACTGCCTTCAGTCCTGCAAGCTGATCACGTGCGTGTTAACTTGATCACGTTTCAGGAGTAAAGTGTTCTGTACTTTTAAAATACATTTTTATTACCAACTGCTAGACAGTACACTTTTCTTTCAATGTAAGAACAAATGAGTACGTGGGTTCCTTTTGTCAGTCTGTCTCTCTTACTTTGAAATGCAAATATCCCTGAAGCATAATACTCTGGCTAAAGAAAAACCTTTCCAGCAATCTTGTGTTTAAAATTTCACTTCAAAGTGAACATGCTGGATGATCACATACCCTTGCACTGTCTAGCAAAATACTCTATATTCTAATATACAAAATGAGATATATATATATATATATATATATATATATATATATATATATATAAAACTATTTAAGGAATGTCATAACGCAGAGAGTTTCACAGTTTCAGCCAGGGAAAGCAGCGAGAGGTACCACTAGAAGTGAACTTGTGCAGATATCTTGTCGTGGTTGTTTTTTTCTAGACTTCTATTAGATTTACCCAGGTATGTTAGGACAGAGGCCAAAGGGACAAGTTCATTTACGTTTGAGACTGCTTTCAAGTCTGGTGAGAAGGCTTTTCTACCTAACCTGCTTATACATGCCTCTGATGTAGGAAACATATTAAATGAACTAATTCTAGATGTATAAACCTCAAAGTTAACCTTGTATTTCCTTCTACTTTAAACATGGTGCTGCATTTTGAATCTGCTCTGCATCACAGTGAGTTAATGTGCTATCACACTGTATGTGACTGAACAGACCATTCTATTGTCAGTAGAAAGTGCATGTGCAAAAATAGTGGCAGGTTGTGCTTGTTTTTAAGATGTGAAGAACTAAGAAAAGGCAGTGACGTTCAAATCTGATGACTAAGGCATCTGGCAATCTTCACAGTGCTGTGCTATAAATCCCCAGTGGACAGCCCACGTTTTAAAATAAGCATCATGTGAATTCAGACTAGACTTTGCTATGGCCAGAATAGATGTTACGCTTTCTGAACTACAGGAGAGCGGAGTGCTCCTACGAAGGGGATGTGGTGACAACTTTGTTTTGCACTTTCAAAGTCTACATTTTCAAAGAAATGGAAAAAAACTGTTTTATGGAGGGAGACTTAACAGTGAGATTTAGTTTACACAGAGTATAAATCTCAAATTTGTTTCACACTCTTAGATTCACATTAGGCAGAGAATCAGAGCAATAAACCAGTAGTAAAGCATTTGTTTTGTATTTACTAAACTGATTTCTGAGCTGTCAGCAGATATGATGCTTTAGTTCAGGTTATCGAATCCACTTTAGATGCTGCAATATTTTCTTAAAGTTCAGATTTCAACAGTGTAGCACCAAGTATGTTTATCTTGCCTCTTCTTTGAGACTTGGAGAGCTTCTAATGCTGAAGGCTTTCTATTTTGAGATTTTGGTTTTAAAATAAAGCATGCCACAGTGATTCAGAAAGTTTTCACAGAGCACATTCTTTACAACAAGAAATTCAACTAATTTCTGACCTTTCAAAGAAGAACAAAAAACTCAGAAAATATTCCAATTCAGTTACTAAATTTGTGGAAGGCTTGTTTAACACATCTAAATTTTGAAAGAATATTTGCATTTACCAGCAACTCAGAATTTCAGACCCATGTTAATGTAGCTGTGTCTGATAGACAGGAAATAAACCATACTAACATTCTTGTCTTAGGTACACTTGATGTTTACTTAGACTGAAATGATTACTTTCAGACAGGCATTTTGTGCTGTGTTTTCCTTTGCTAGATGAGGGCATTCAAGGTGCTTGATTTTACTGTTTTAGAATGTACAAGCAGCAGCCAACTTGCTCTGTTTTATGCATCAGTAAGCATATGATGGCCAGCAGATAATAGAACTTCATGGACAAAGTCAATATCACAAAGGTCTGAAAATAACCAAATTATTTCAAACATTCTGGAAATTGCTATTATTTCTTTCTGAAGTATGTGGAAAATCTCTTAAAGATTACAAGGTTATTTTAGGCAAGTTTCATCTTTTTCCAGACAGTTGTCTGCTTGAAAACTACTGAGGCATTTGTTAAGAAGGGTATAATCAGAAGACTAGATAGCTTGACCAAAGATTGCCTTTAAAAGTCTGTGTAGATCTATGAGTATGAGGAGGAAAGTGAAATTGTGAATGCTCAGCACTCAGTGCTGTCCCATGTCTGAGCTGTTCCCTTCCATTGAACCACTGCTCTGGTGGCTGAGCTCCTTGTCAGGCAGTGGCAGGCAGAAGTTGTATTCACCACAGGGCCTGCTGGAGGTGGAGGCACAAACCAGCAGTCAAACTGGGCAGCCATCAGCACTAGAGTGTGATATTTTTTACTTTTTTTTTAAATGGATCTCTGATCAGCTCTTGCTTAGCGTGCTTGGGTCTGCATCAGAGCAATCCTGACAAACGGCGAGAAATGTTCTGCTGATGCATGCTGGCATACTGGTAGGGTACAAGAGTTGGTTAGATATTTTCAGAAAACCCTGATCTAATATAAAGAGTTATAGAATCATTAAGGTTGGAAGAGAGCACTAAGAACATCTAGTGCAACCATCAACCCTGCCCCACTATGCCCGCTCACTATGTCTCTCACTGCCATATCTCCACATCTCTTGAACACCTCCAGGGACAGTGACTGCACCTGGGCATATGTTTTAGGCAATAGCTGCTTTCTTTATATACAGTAAAGTGAGAGGCCCCCAGCTATAAGCACCTTCTTGAACACAGATATCTGTGTCAGTGGTGAATGTAAATGAGTAATCTAATGATAGGTGTTAAGAGTGGTCTGTGGTCATCCTACTCTGTCCTCAGCCAAACTTTAACTACTGCTATCTGACAGTCGTCAGAAAGTGCCATCTGAAGGTAGAGATTACTTCATGTTGTTTTTAAAATGAGTAGAAAATCCACTGCTTTCTAGGTGCATCCTGGAAGACTTCATGTAATACATTAGTAACTACTTGGTAGGACTGATGACTTCTTAAAGAATATTCATTCAGCACTGTCAGCATTATGACTATTTATAAATGTAAATAAAGCTGCTTCTGGATGCTTCAGCGACAGTGCTGACAAAACACTGCTGCATGTGACCCAGCTAGAAGACAGCAACACATTCTTTAGAAATTGAATTGTGTGTAATTCATGCTGCTGTGCCCTCTCCACTTGATTATTGTAATTCCCTTGTTTAGGCGCGAAGCCACGCACCCAAGGGGTCTGACTGATGCAAAACACAGTAGCTGTCTGGTGTAGTCTGGCAGAGCAGAGGGAATGTGTTACTTTTGGTGTACCCTGACTTTTCATAGGTGAATTTCTCTGTGAAGTTTTCTCCTTTCCAAAGTCTGTCCCAGCAGCTGGCTGTAGTTATTTCATAGAAGGGGTTTTCCTTCCCCATCTTGCTTTCCTACCCAGCGTGTTCTGCTGGAATGAGTGGTTGGGGACAATAGGAAGCCATGGCTTTACTGGTGGCATTCAGAACTAGATTCCTTAACCCTCAGTGTATTCTTTGTCAGCAGATAAGTGCTTTCCTTTTTTAGCTGCTGCATGCAAGTGCAAAGCTCACTTGCAGACTCGTGCCACTTTTCACTTGGGGTAATAGAGAAGATAACTTGTATACACTTTCCAGAATTTAAAACGTTATTTGTAGGTGAATTCTTCACAAATTAATACGAAAAAGCTGATTTCTGTGCAGTTCCATCTCTAAGGTCAAATGCTGTTTTGAGAGTTGAGGTATTTAATTTTTTGGTCTGTCATAGCTTGGGAACCTAGCAGAGACCAAAGAAAGAACCATCCCAGGGTAGTGTCCTATAGGTATGAAGTGGTTGGGTTTTTGTGTGTGTGTTTTTTACTCTTGTTCATTTGTTTTGTGGTGGTGGTTTTTTTTTTTGGTTTGAAGTTTCTTATATCTTTTTTTTTTTTAACATTATTATTGTTATCATTATCTTTGTTTGCATAATCTTATAAAGCTGGGGTTAATTTCACAAGTTTTAGCCATACTCTGTATTTTTAGTGGTTTGGAATCCCCTTAATCTAACTTTAGAGGCAGTTAGGTATTTTAAAGCACTGCAGCTTAGAGTCTTTATGGCAATTACTGTTGTCAGTATCACATCTGAAATTCCACTTCATCCTCTTTACAAATATAAATGAACCCTAAATAACTCGCTGGCTTCTCAAATAATTAAAGTATATTTGGATCTCGCATAGTCGCTAGTATTCCTTTCTTTAAGATACTAGTCCACGTAAGAACATGGGATGACTGTACCAGCAGATGCAACCACGGGTGGGTGGGTTCCTCCTGCAGCTGTTCATTCCAGGATTCTCATTGTGCTGCTGTCTCTTTTTTTCATGTTCTTGTGTCTAAGAATGTTCTCCTGGTACTTGTATGGTATGTACTCCAGCTGCAACTGAATTTTCACACTACCATTTTCACAATGGTGTGTTTTCTGTGCAGTGTGGGTTTTGATGAGCACCTGCAAGGCTAAGGGTATTTTACAGTACTGGGGCTGTGGTAGCCATCAGTAGCTGACCAGGACTGTTTGTTTGTTTGTTTTGGTTAAACATGTATTTATATGGACATATCTCTTGTCAAAGTATTAGTATTATTGGCAACCTTTTAAGAATAAATATTTTGTCAGAGCCTGCAAATTTTGTGCCTTTTTGTAACAGAAGGATTTTTTGTATGTGTGTGGGAGGGAAAATCATCCATATTCAGCAAGCATTTAAGAAGATTTTGGCTAGGTGAAAGTTTTACACCCATATTAGGAAAATTGGAATTATGACTCCTTCAACAAATGTAAATTATTTATATTCTGATGATAAAAAGAGCCAAACAGCCTAATGTTATCACAGTCAGTTATAGAGCCCTAGTTAAAAAGTTAATTAAAAATGTTCACTAGAGGAAAAATTTTAGAGGAATTCTTGTTTTTTCCTTTCACTCATCCTGTTTTCCCATTACTGCATCCTTATGGTTAGGGTAACAAATCAGCTTGGAGTTGGATAATTGTTTGGTCGTCTTAAACTGACAAAAACCACATTTGATCAGGAATCTAATCCCTTACTGGCATAGTAGGGCATTTTCTTCCATTTTTCTAACGTGATGCGCATTACATTTCTGGCCATTGTACCATGTAAGGTTGGTAAGAAACCACCAATTTAACTGTAGCTGGGACTTGGGTCTTCGCTATGAGGGTGGCAGAGACTTCATGGGATTGAGACTGGGTTGACACGAGACTGCTTGACAGCTGCTCTTTGTGTACATAAGAACCTGTGTCCTTAACATCTTGATTAAAGCCATCAGTAACATCATTAACAGTATCACACATGCATTACTCTCGTAAGAGTTTGTAATTTATGTTGCTACTTATGAATAGAGCTGTTTACTTCTCATGAAGTAAGCGTTGCATGTTGCTTATAGACTGGAAATGTCAGGAAAACAGTATTTCTTTGGATTGCACTTGAACGTGGTGCTAGAGAGCCTTTCTAGTTATAAACTTTTGTTGTAATTGCAAATTTATTATGGAGAACATCTGAGCCAAAATGAGAGGCTCAGTGGAAAAATCCATGGCTGGGTTGTACACCCCTGTGCAGCCCTGTGTTTAAAAGTATTATTGCAATTTCAGCAACTGCTAATGTGAAAAGAGGTATTAGAAGAGCATTTAATGTTATCAGAGGGATATTAATGCAAGTTATGGGTAGAAATGAGGAGGAAACATCATTTTACCCGTCTGCTCTTACCAGACAGCGGGCAAATGCTTTACAGACCACAGTTTGGTTTTCTGTTCCAGCTTTTCAGATTCCAGCATACAATTGACTCTCAATCAACTTGGATGCTGCCGTACTTTTCCTCTTTGTTTTAAGAGATTAGGAGAGAGACTAAGCTGTTAAGAAGGATTTGAGAATCAAAGATATTCAAATGAAAGTTAGTGAAGTTGTGATTACAAGTTGGAGTCTGCCTGACTCAGTGTAGTGCAGCAGCATCTAGTAAAGTCTTTGCCCAAACTTTTACCAATTTTTCCCCTTGGTGAATAGTCTCAAAGACAGATACTTATTGTTGTGTACACTTTTTGACCTGTCATTCCAAGTCCGTAGCAAATAAAACCATAACAACCACTGAAATAATGGTTAAGTTATGTGGATTGTAGCACTTCAATTGATGAGTAAACCATTCCAGTAAGTTGGCATGAGGCCACTTGCGATGTAATGGCATTTTTTATAAAGTATTGCCATAGCAACAGATCTGGATGACATTGAGTAGCTGGTTGCTGTTGACTGCTGGAAATAAAACAGACTTTTAGCAACACATGTGTAATGTCTGAAGGTAAAGTAACCCAAAATAAATGCCTGTGCTCTACTGAAAATGCAGCACGGGGCACATCAAGCCAAAGTCTGACTTACTGGCTCATGAATTTAATCCTTCAGTGAAAGTGCTTCTATATAGAAAACAAAGCCATGTATGCTAGCAATATGTGCTGCAGATGACATCTGGGAATAAAATAAAGGAAAACTGAGAAAAACTGTATTGCAGGTGATTTTAAGCATAAAACATCAGTAATTTTCAAGGCAAGAGTTCTAGTGCTCTAGGAAGTGCTGCTGGATATGTTGTTGCAGTGGAAAAGAGAGAAAGGGGATACATGAAGATTAAAAACTTCTCTGGCTCTGCTGGAAAGCCATCAAGTAGAAAATGGCATGAGAACTAGACAATGATGAAACAAAATTCAAGAGAAGCTGAAGCCTGTTTTTTTTATTAATAGCTTTTTTTTAAATAGTACTTCCTGATACTAAAACACTGAGCCTTTGTTACACGATGCAGCCATGTTAAAACCTCAGTAAAGGATTTAGATCAATATAGCAAAGTAGAATATTTAGGTAGAAAGATCTTGGGAGGTTTATCAAAGAAAAAAGCAAAACCCCTGGAAAACTTTTTTCTCTGCCTGTTGATGCAGATGATGTTTCTAAGTCCACTTTAAAGACAGAAAAAAATGCACTCATACACGTATATTAGCAGGTCATAGAAGTGTATACTCTCATAGTAATATGATGTTGTGGCTTCCAAAAGAAGTACTGCATGAAAATGTACATGAAACATACTTAAAAGACTTGAAGTTATTAAGCTATCAGAAAATTCTATTTATCTTTTCTTCTTTTTTAATTTGTTTTAAAGATAAAAATACAGACATTACTGTAAAGGATAACACGGATGATTTTTGCCTTCGAGATACATTAAGCATTGCATCGACGGACTCTTTTGTTTCCACAGCTGAGGTAAGACTCTTGAAGATAGATTCTTGAAAGATTAATGGGCCTATTTGAATAGTGAAAAGAATCTTATTTTTTTTTCTTCAAATTACTGTAAGGAAAGCATGTTTCTCCTATGGAGAAAGGAAAAACAAATAAACAAGCCTTATTTGCTTACTTGTAACCAGCTTCCTAGTAGCTGGAGTAATGAAATTGGAGTCAGTCTGCTTATTATCTATTTTTTGGTAGTTTCTTTTTTTTATTATTTTTTTATGATGGGGAGAGGAAGTTGGAAGAAGGAGGAAGGAACATGGTTACTTGGCAGTATGATTTCATAAGTCCTTCTAAACAGTAGTTACTTTTAAAAGTATCTCAGATTTTTGTGATTGGAGAGTCATAACCAATTGGAGACTATAGTAGATCCTCTTTCCATGAATTATGTTTTTCTATTTTCTTCTATTTTCTTAGATAATATGAGTATGTATGAAGCAGTCTTTGCCTTCTTTGGAGTCTTTTTATGAGAAATTATTGGTAATTGCTAGTTATTATTTTAGTATGCTGTATTCTTCATCTGACTTCCCCTCGTCTTCTTGGATAAGATTGCAAAGGATACATAAAGAAATAATCTTTGGATAAGAGGATGTTGCCTGTTAGCTCTAATGTGCTACAGCTCCCTTGGAGTATTTAAAAGAATTTAATATACAGTGTTGAATGAGGGACATCTCACTTTGTAGTCTCTCATGAGCTGAAGTGATTTTGAATAGCACTCTTCTCCAAATTACAGGGAAAGCAATTGGTCTCTGGGTATATTCTGTGCTAGATATTACTATCATATATGCACTACAAATAAGCTACTAAACTCAGTTGTAGAAAGAGAGAAAATTGCATACACATGCTTTGCAATTATTTTTGCAGGTATGTGAAGATCAGAACAACCCATTATACTCATTTATATTGCTTTACTTAAAAAAAAAAAAAAAAAAAAAATAGAATGCATCACTTTCAGGGTATGATCATCCTATCCAGAAGTTGAATTATGTCAGTATTTGCTAAAGAAATATTTGAGTTAAAATTTGCAACAGCCTTGCACCTTTCTTTTGTCTTCACTTATCCTGAAAATAGCCTCCACAATTTGATACCTCAAAGCCTCTTCCGTCAACTCTTTGTAATCAGAAGAAAGTTATGACCGTGTTCCTTCCTTTTCAGCTGTTCTAGCCTTTACTAATAGAACGTGCTTTCTGATGTCCTTTGTCAAATTTTACTGAAGGATTTTAAAAGATTTTCAGCTGCCAGGAGGAATCCTGAGGATTAACAAAACCATAAATGATGCTGTTCAAATTGGAACACCACCAAAAGATTAAATATGGGCCTCTGAACTTGAGCTACAGAACTGGTTGGCTCTGTAGTAGTAGCATACTGGGGCATCATTGCACAGTAAAAGTAAGTTGTAAGTCAGTGCCAGCTATCTTCTATTAGGAATATGTTACTTCAATGTAAAATTTTGCTCATCCTGGGCAAGAAAAAATGTTTAAAATTAGCGCTGAAAATAACTGCTGCAATACGAAGAGGTGACTACTACTTCTCAGTGTATTTCAGTGTGATAGAGAACAGTGATCACTTAAAAGTAACTGGATTAGAACTGATATACTGGATTTTTTATTCTAGACATGCTGGTGTCATATAGATTCATCAACTTCCCACGTATTGTTCTTGCAGATGCAAAGAAGTGGAATGTTTCAGGTTAAGGGGCTGAGTTTCTTTCAGCTTTCAATGTTTTTTTGGCAAATGGGCATTTGTTCTTTCATCTTATGCTCCATGATTGCAGTTACAATTTTAGCAACCATCCCAAACTGCCTTTGCTGATAGAAATGTTTATCTGAAATTCATAGACAGTAATAAGTGCATGTACATTTCTGCCCTACTGGAATCAGCAGTAATTTCACCTTCTGGGAATTACATAGTAGTGTAATTTTTTCTGGTCACATCATGCCACAGGCTGTACTGACAGTTACTCATTTTCTTTCTGCATTGCATCCTGTCTGAAGTAACAGTACTAAGTATTTTCTGTGGCTCTAGTTTTAAAGACTGGAAGTTATTTCCATGTTTCTGTGCTGACACGAGTCAAATGTAGTTCACTGCCCCCAGGAGGAATACAAGCAAAGACATGGGGAATCCTAAAACAAGCTGCAGGTAGATATTTTGATGCAAATTGATATGTATACTGCTTAGGAGGTAACAAGGTATTGTGCTGCATCATATTAGGACAAAACACAGGAGGGTAGTTTTCAGTGAAAGAGATGTACAAACTGGAACAGTTGGCAAGGATTAAATCACATCCCCTTTTGATGAACGCTGTAGTAGCAGTAGGGTATGCTAAAATTTCATCTTGACTGTGACTGAGACTCGAGAGGATTCTGAGGATCGTGTACTTGATGACTTCTCATAGACAACTGTGCCAATCAGGACACCTGCAATATACATGTACTCAAATTCTCATAAAGAAGCCATCCCCATTTCCAGCCAGACTTCTGTTCCTAAACATATATAGGCCTATTGGAAGCACTGCAGAAGGGACAGTAAGCGTAACTATTTGCCTAAAGTTATTGATACTGTGTACTTACTGTGATAAATCATGGTGGTTTCGTCCTTATTTGAGACCATCTGCTATCAGCTTGCATTTATGAGAGTTAGGATCCTTTTCATATTCTTGTGCTCTCACCTACTGCGTGATCAAAATAGCTGCCTCCTTTGGCAAGCATACAACAGTGAGTGTGCCAGAAAAAGGTCTCTGCCTTCTCTTTCCTGGCTTCTTTTCCATTCTTCTTCTTTTTCCCGTCTCCCTGACAGTGAATTTCATTGCTGCCTCTCCATTGTTGGTACACTTGTGTTTATGATGTCTTACTTTCATATGTTGATTACAGCTGAATTTGTAGTTCAGTTAGGAAATAAACTTTGCTTTGTTTGTGGAAATATTAGCTCAGCTTAGGAAATTTTTAAGACTTGTGAGAAAATCCTTAGCTGTGTTTTCCTGTCCTCTTCCCATGTAATTATTTTACGAAGGTTGTCTTCTTCACTTCAAATCTGTTAAAAACAAAGTAGTGCAGGAAGCAACAGGCTTTGATAACAGGCACAGAATACAAGTTTTCATATGTCTGAACCTATTTATAAATGGCACAGAAATCTTAAAAATGTCTAAGACAGAATTTTAGATCCAGAACATGCTCCAGAAGTGCTCTGTCACTGAAAGGTAGTGTTGCCTTTTTCCTGGTTTCCCAACAGAAGTTTTATTCCTTTCCTAAAATAGAGAATACCAGAGGGAATGTTGTTAGCAAATAATAGCAATGTATATTCCTGTAGCATTTATTAATGAGTTTTCTTTTCTTTTTCATTACAAAAATTCAAGGTGTGCCTTCCTGTTTTCTGACTGACTTCAGAATTGTGACTAATCTGAGCTTTTCAGGACTCATCATTCTCATCCTGGTCACTCCTCACACGTTCATTTAGTCCATCCAATTTCATATGGATTATTGCTTTATCTCAGAACATGTCTTGCAGTCTAGCACGCTCTCCATGCAAAACTGTGAGGAGCTACATATTTTCACAAATTCATAAAACGCATAGAGAAAGGGAGGGAAGAATTAATATATAAAAGGAAAATCTTCTTAAAGATGCAGATATCCAGAGAAATAACTCATTGATCTTTTTAGTACAGGATAAGCGTCATTTCTCAGAATGCAAGCAAAGCTGACTGCACCAGTAAATTGACCTTTTTATTACAGGGAGCAAGCAAGAATTCCTAAAAGGGCTAGCACTGCATATTTTTGGTACTTTCATGTAGGTGGTTATTTTGGTAGTCAAAAAGATCTTTCTGCACAGCTGAGAATTTTTTCTATTTATTAAGAAACAACTTGTGGTTGGCAAACAAAAGCACCGAGTCTGTTTGTTAGACCAGAGCAGTTAAGAAATACTGAGTTTAAAAGCTATTGCAAATTCCGGAGGTTTGATACTTCACATTTGTTTCATCAACTCATCGCTAGCAGGTACAGCCTTAAAGCCAAACTGTCCATAGAAAATAGGTTGGTGTCTGAATGTGAACAGCATACACTGTAAGCTTCTTAAGCTGTTGTGCAGCACAGAGCGTAGAGACACAAGCTATCATTGCGGGCTTTAGAGTTTTGAAGATGTATGTAATATTTCAATATGTAGTATGTAATATTTCAATAAAAAATTAAGTATCCACTGCAGTTCGTTGTAAATCTTGGGCAGTGGTCGCCAACACCTGCTAATTCCTGGACTGCCAGCAATTTCTTTCTTGAGTCTTGGATTGCTAGAAGGAAAGTGCTACAAGACAAGGTATCAGTCATTCAAAACCTCAGTCGAGTCCCACCAAATATGTACCATATGACAATGTGTTTTTTTATCAGACCAAATCTGTACTGAAATCTCTGTAACTTGTTTGGGTGCTTAAATGTTTGCATATTTTTACATAAACGAAATTAGGTATCGGAACAGGTTTATATTCTTCTCTTTAGCGAGCAAGCCTACTTGGCCAAACTGTTGTAGCTGTAATTGAGTCACCCAGAGTCTGTGGAGAAGGCACACAGGAAGCATATTTACCAATTATTGTCCTTATCAAGTCTCATGCTCATACTTGTTGATAGGTACTCAGTGATACCAGTAACTTTTTAGCATATTTTTATTTAGTAATTTTAGTTGAAGTTTAACATAAAGTTGGAGGTTCTGTTTAAGTATTTCTAAGATGTGAATAACTACTTGTATAGACTTCAGTCACTATAAGAAGTAGTTTTGAAAGTTATTTCTGGGCTATGTTTTTATAGCCTAGAAGTACAGATCTGTTTCCCCACCCAGAACATTTCATTAATAATAATAGAAAAAAATTGAATAGATGTCTTAGTCATTAACTAAACTGAAGGAAGTGTATGCCTCTGATTTCTATTTGTTTTAATCATCAATATTATGATGGAGTGTTTGTAATGGCATTTGTAGCTGTATCCTGAAGATATTCATAATGTAATCATTTTTCATTTTCAGTCTCTTAACAACTTTCTTAGTTTGTTTTCTTTGAACCGCATTGAGACTCATTAGGTTTAACTAGTGAAAATCAAAACAGATGCAAGTTTATTAATTAAACTTCTGAAAATTGAAACCTGAAGCTGTAGATTTCAGATTTTAAAAGGCATGAAATTAGAGCCCTATTAATAGTACAGTGCCCCACTTTGATTTACTAGTTCAGTGTTGTCCCTTCTCTTCTCTTCTCTTCTCTTCTCTTCTCTTCTCTTCTCTTCTCTTCTCTTCTCTTCTCTTCTCTTCTCTTCTCTTCTCTTCTCTTCTCTTCTCTTCTCTTCTCTTCTCTTCTCTTCTCTTCTCTTCTCTTCTCTTCTCTTCTCTTCTCTTCTCTTCTCTTCTCTTCTCTTCTCTTCTCTTCTCTTCTCTTCTCTTCTCTTCTCTTCTCTTCTCTTCTCTTCTCTTCTCTTCTCTTCTCTTCTCTTCTCTTCTCTTCTCTTCCTTTTCCTTTCTCTTTTCCTTCTTTAAAGCAGGTACAGAAAAGGATACAATTTTCTAAAAGATCAGAAAAACTTTGGCAAGTTCTTTAATGAGTGCTATTTTTTTGTTTTCCCCAGCTTACAGAGCATAGAGAAGCTCGTAATACCTACGGTCTAGATTCCCTTTGCCATTGTCCACTGTATGAAGAAGCAATGCACTTAGCAGAAGAAGGCAAAATTTATTCACGAGTCTTAAGGTATTAATGTATTGATTTGTCTACTTAATAACTTGCAAGAAAATAAAACAGTAAAGTTAAATATTCTGTGCAGAATGCAGGATTCTCATAGTGGGTATTCTTTAGTTGATTTTTCTCGTGCTTCTTTATTTGATGTCTTTGAATTTTTTTTATTTTTCATAGGACTGAAATGTTTGAATGTCTTGGAGACAGTGACTTCCTTGCTAAGCTCCATTGTATTCGACAAGCTTTCCAGGTATGCAGAAAGCGAAGTGATCTGTCTTCTTAAGCCTAAGACATGTGACATTGAAGTGCCACTATCAGTGCAGTACTTATGCCAATGTTTTAATAATATATCCCACAATTAAGCATATTCTTAATTATTCCTATAATCTCTACATTTCTGTAATTCTGAAATGGGGCATCCCAATCTTGTGATCAACAAAAATTTGGAATATTTGCACCTAAGACTTCTTGGGAACTTGCCTACTAGACTAGTGGTTATAAGGAAGAAAACTTTATTAAATTTGATTGAAGTAAAGATCACTTGCTATACTCTGTAAATGAATATGCCTATATTTTCTAAAACCTTTTCTAGATAATTCTTTCAGAAACAGCAAACAGAATATTTCTTGCTGAAAGTGGAAGAAAAATTTTATCTGCCCTAATTGTGAGAGCACGAAAGGTAAAAGCCTTTTTTTTTTTTAACTAATGTTTCACTGCTAAAGTAACTTCTACCATAATTCATTTTATAATGTAAATAAACCATCTCTTGTGTTAGGTTTGCTTGACATTCATTGCTTTTATTTTGCAGAATCCAAAGAAATTTGAAGATGTCTTTGATGAAATGATATATTTCTTGGAACAAACGGATCACTGGGATAATACTGAAATGGAACTTGCTGCTAGAGGAGTGAGTGTGACTTTCTGAAGTGTTTATACCCTAAATTATGCCAACTGTAGCAGCCAAAAATAATTCTTTATAGTTCAGAATTGTGGGAAAATCAACTCTGTCATGCATAATATTCTTGACTTAGAGAAATGGCATCCACCAGAGTACTTTAGTACCAGAAAGCATTCAAACTTTTACATCTGTATGTTAAAACAGAATATGATGCGTGTTAAATTCCACTGCTGAAAGAGAAACTAAGTTACTTAAACCATGTTCTGATTTAATATAGGTAAAAAACTTGAATTTTTATGACGTTGTTCTGGACTTCATATTGATGGATTCATTTGAAGATTTAGAAAATCCACCAATATCTATACAGAATGTAGTAAACAACCGCTGGCTAAATTCCTCTTTTAAAGAAACAGTAAGTATTTGGTATTTTCATAATCGTGATGTTGTTATAGTACCTTACAATAAGTAGATGCTATGATGAACGTAACATTGGTGTGGGCATTCTGATATAAAATTCTATATGTGCTGAAATTGTTCTTCTGGTGATCTGTGCTTTATATTGTTAGAGCAGATTCTCAAGAAGGAGAATAAATCCATCAGCTCCATAATAAAGACTAAGTATATCATCTTGATAAAAGCATTTAATTGTGAAATAAAGAATCTACGTGCTCCTTCAGTGTAAAGACTAATTCAGCTTCCACTACAATTATATATACTGAATATATATATATACTGAATACCCAGAGTATCTTCAGCAGAAAAAAACATTGTATTATCACTTTTTTTTTTTTTTTTTATAATCATAATTTAAAAGCTACCTCTCTGCCAAAAATATATAGGATGATTGAATATATTGAGAAAATACTTCAGCCTGGCCTGAAAAATACCTTTGCTCTAAGGAACTAAAATTTTACAAGGGAATTTTCTGTTAGCCCCATCTTAGATATTAGATCCAGACTTTGGTACATAAACCAGAGTGACAGCAATAAGACATGAACAGTTCCAGGTACAAGTAAATGAATACAATACCATCTCTTACACACACACACACACACACACACACACACACACACACACACACACACACACACACACACACTGTAAGTATGCAATAACAGCATTTTGAGAATAGTAAATTATCTTCAAGTATGAATGGAGAATCAGATGAGGATAGAATTCTGTTAGAAGCTATGAGGGGGAAAAAGAGGAGTTCTGATATGTGTATATTGTATTATACAGACCCATATTTGGACAAAACTACTTCGCTGAATCTGAAGCTATTGCAGGAATGTTTTTGCTAAAAGTAAAAAGGACATTACAATGTGTTCACATGCTATTTAGTATCTAAAATAGCTGCTGATGTCTGAGCACACACTCTGGTGTATAATGGACTGATCCTCAGTTAAACTGAGTAGATGTTGCTAACTGTTCAACTGTAGAAAAAACCAAAACGGTCGGGAGTGCCAAATCACATTTGAATTAATCTAAGGAAAGAGTAACAAAGAAAGATTTCAAAATAACAAATATGAACACTTTATAAAACCGGTTGTTCGCATCAGCTGATATATTATAGTTGAAAATTTTGTGTTATCACAAGATTGAAACTAGAAGAACATACAGAAATAACAATCTGCACATCAGTACTTTTTAGATGAAATTTTTTATAATTATTGATGGATTTGGACATTTTCAATTTTTTTTTTTGTCTTTTACTTTTTTTATTTTTTCCTTTTTTTTTTACATTTAGGCTGTGGCTTCAAGCTGTTGGTCAGTACTAAAGCAGAAAAGACAGCAAATGAAGGTAAGTTGCCTTGCAAATTATACGTACCAAAGTTACTCCAAAGAATATGAAGTTCTGCCTTGTAGCTTTGGAAAAATTAATTACAGATCAAGCCTTACTCCTGTAGACATATTAGTTTAAACAGGTCTGTCACTTGAAGAAGTTTAGCTCGTGGGGCCCTAATACAAATTTTTTAGCAAAAAGTCTTACCTGAAGAATTCTTAAACCAGTTCAGGCCAAAAACCTAGTCAACAGTAGAATCTCTGATTTCTGGGTCCACACGTGTACTTCAGATTTTTGCAGACCAAGGTCACTAATTAGGGACATTCTCAACCCCGTGTCTCTGCACCATCTGCACAGCTAACTATAACTCAGTCCCATTTCTTTACCTACCTGAAGCAGTACTGCCCTCAAGGACTGCAGGATCTGTGCTGCTGCTTCCCTCAGTGCCTTTTGGCATCCTGGCTTTCGTGGAAGAAACTGCAGATTGTGAATCATTACTCCTCTGTGCCAGCAGCTCCACTTTGTTTGCTTATAGGGGCTTTTATGAGACCTGAAGGCAAATGCCCCCATTTCTAATACCCAGTTCATAAGTGGAGTTGAGCTTTACTGCTAGACATCCATTGCCATTGGAAGTGATTTTGCTTCCCTCAGCTGAGGAAGCCCAACTTCAGTGATTCAAAACTGCGTGCCTGGACAAAAAGGATGGAAAGGAAAATCAGGAAACAATTAAACTGTTGTATTTGAGTGCCTGTAGAGGAAGAGCCTAATATTAGCAATGCTTTTCACATTGTGGAGAAGGGGATAACTGGAATGGGTATTTAGATCTGTACTTCATGCCAAACTTCCAATAGCAGAAGTTAACTTTGTGTGGAATTGAAAGGAAGTGTTTTAATTTCTTGACGGCTTCAAATGCAGTTTTCTTACTTTTACAAGATTCAGCCATACGCAGCATAGGATCTCAAACAGGAGTAACTGAATAAACTTATCTGATCTGTCATATGGGAGAATCAGAGTAGGTTGGTCATGAACTTTTTGGCCTTATGCCTAATAATACAAAATACCAGAGAAGTTTAAAACAAACAAACAAACAAAACCAACACCACCACTTTTCTAAAACGAGTTGCTTGGTAGAGTTATCTATTATTTAAAGGAGTTCAGGTTGCCACAACTCTGCAGTAGTGGGTTTTTTAGGCTTTTTTAAACACACAATTTTATATAATAGGGTTTTATATCAAATGTACTGTGTAATTTTTGTCTCCCATTTTTACATCCCCAGGTACCTGATGGATTTTTTGCTCATTTCTATGCTATATGTGAACATATCAGCCCTGTTTTGGCATGGGGTTTTTTGGGTCCTAGAAATTCCCTTTATGACTTATGCTGCTTCTTCAAGGTTTGCATCTTCTTCTTAATTACCACTTATCTTAATTAAAAACAAAACAAAAAAAATCCAATGGAAGAAAAGAAACGAGTATCTTGCTTATAGGCACACATTTGTATTTCCTAAAATTAAAGCTAACAGTGAAAAATCGTGAAAATATTTACTATTGTATTCACTATGCTTTTTAGGCCTAGAACTGTTCTACAAAGTATATTTTAGTGCACTTATATCTCTGCACTGAAAGAATACATAAATGGATGGTTTTGTGAAATGTGTACAAGAAATAGGTAACATTGCATGCTTTTTCTGTTTTCTTCTTGTAAGTAAATACACATTTTTTCTTTTTCTTTTTTTTTTTCTTTTTTTTCTTTTTCCCTACTAGGATCAAGTGCTTTTCTTCCTCAAAGACATCTTTGACTTTGAAAAGGTACGATACTCAACTATGGAGAGTTTGGCTGAAGACCTTATGCAATTATTAATCCGACGCACTGAACTTTTGATGGCCTATCTTGGAGCAGATTCACTGAGACATGCCAGTGCTTGTGTAAGTGGTCATGGGCATGTGATGACCAGTGGGCTCTTAGAAGCAAAGGTACAGTAAGCTTAAAATCTATTAGATATGAAATGGAGTGCACTTTGACATGCTCCTTCCCACCTTTCTTTCTAACCCCAAAGCTTTCATTGCTGTTAATGAGCAAACATCTGAAAATGTACCATGTTGCTAAGTAAGGAAAAGGACTCAGGGAGGATACGCATCTACAAAAAGAACTGGTGAGCATACTGTTGTATATATCTAAATTAAATTTGCAGCTCAGCTGACATCGTATTTATATTTAATGTATCTCAAAGCTTTTTTTCTGTAATATTTTGGTAAAGTTTATTTATGAAATACTGTACTTTTGCCACAGATAATTTGTAAGTGGAGCTGATGGATGTGTCTCATGTAAAGGTTTATAGTACAAAATGTTCACTACAGAGTCTCAAAGTCATGATGTGTCTAGACCAAGGAGGTGTTTCAATGGGGGTGTATACAGTTATACAGTCTCTAATTCATGTGATGCGTGCAGTAAAGTAATCACAGTCACAAAACTGAACATGTTGCCGCTGCCCTGAAGTTATGTGTGTGTGGATGTAAGCAGTCGTTTTGTACTACAGTATAATAAGAGTGATGCAGGCACCATTTGGGCAGTAACGACTTCCAGTATGCATTTTTTGCTTTATTTTTTCTGTGAATTCTAATAATCATGAAGGTGTTTGTATGAGACCACTTTTTATATCCAAACAGCTATGCTAGTTTCACCAGTTTTGTTTTTTTTTTTAACTGTAGAGACTTTAAATGGTGGTGGTGGATATAATTCTTAGTTCTTATGTAGCATTTCAAAATACATTTTTAAATCATGATAATTTTTTAATCATGAAGCAGAATCAAGGGCAGTGTTTTGTAATTAAAAGCATTTACGTCTTCCTGCCTTCCTTGTAAGGAGGTCAATTATCTATTCAAGGAGGAAATGTGGTGATTTTGGCCATAAATGTTCACATGCAAAAGTGTGGTGGCTCAGGACATGGAAACCTTAACTTTGTGTAGGAGGCAACACATTAATGAGGCATGAGGAAACGTGCAGCAACATTTTGAGTGTGCAAGAGCTAATAATGATCTATAGTCTTGAATTCCTATAAACTGAAACAAGGTTTCCTAGTTAGCTTTTAAACTACCTTGATGTATTCTTGGCCACAGAAAGCCTGCCTACAAGAATCCAGCCTGTGTTAAGTAAGTAATAAGACTATTTACAGACTAATTCTAATAATTTAGCTATTCAGGAGCATGTTGTTGTAATGTAGCATATTGAAGCAAACTTTGATTAGAAACATTTCAACTACTGTTGCACACATAGCCCAAACTGATGGTACTTGAAGATGAGGACCTGTGTGTTTCCATAGGTTTTACTGAAGCCAACATTTTGTCGTGTTCATTTGATAAAGACTATGAAAAAGTGTCATATGACTTGTGTGAATGCCAACTGATTATATTAAAAAAAAAAAAAAAAGAGTATAATTCCATGTGTAATAAAATGGAAGTTCCAAATGCTGCTGTTGCCCTGTTTCCACCATTCAGGTTGCTGAGCTTGGTACTCTGCTATACTTTTTTTCTCAGTGGATAATATCTGCAATACCAGAATGTGAAGTTTGTGTCACCCTTCTCATTTATCTTAAGCATACTTATCCCCTCTTGTCGTAGTGCTCAAAAATTCCTGTATGTTGGCAGCTTTCTGCAGTCTGTGAATGGAGTGATACTGAACTGTAAGGTGTCAAACTGTATTCAGAATCAGTAAGAGAGTAAATGGCGTATTCCACATCACATGTACCACCTGAGCACTGAGTGTGTCACAGGAAGCTGTGGTTTGTCTGGTCCAATAAAATGTTGAGAAAATGATACCGTAGCATTCATCACAGAAAAGCAGAAATACACATTTTTACGGTAGTAAACATCAATCCTTGTATTTATATAAAATACTCCTGAAGAGAGTACAGCCCAAATGTTATTCAACAGTGCTGATATGAGACTGTTTCCGAAGGATTTAGTTCTGTGGTCTTCTGTCAGAAATAAAAGGATTTAAAACAAAACAAAAAAAAAACAATATGTTATGCCAAAATATTTAGAAAATGGTTAAGTACCTGGTATTTTTGGTTCAAACAAATGTATCCCTTTAGGTCAGGAATGCTTCCATGACATCGCAGAGCTCTCAGAAGTCCGTAGAATCAGGTCAGAAATGAGGCTGATGTTTCCCATCCAGAATAGGAGTTACAGCATCTGGTTGCAGAGAGGCATCAACAATAGATATTTCTTTCAGACTTCAGCTTCTATTTATGTGAACTTTCTGGAAAAGGAAAAAAAAAAAAAGGAAAAGGAAAAAGAAATTAAGGAAGAAAGAAATAGGTAAGGAGAGAGAGAAGGGAGGGAGGGAGGGGAAAAAAGGGGGAACAGGGAAATGTGCATGTGCAGATACCTTCGGGACCTTGTGGTCCCAAAAGCATATTCTGGGCATATTGTGCCCTTCCTAGCTCCAGTAGCAGAGCTATGAATTTAAGTGGGAGGGAGCTGCCTTCTTGCTGAGGTTTGTACATCTGAGCTCAAAGGGACATTAGGAGTATGTTGATAACTGCCACACAGCTGAAGAATTCCGAGTCTGCCACCTTTAAAAACTCAAATGCCAGAGCTGCACCAAAGCAGCGATGGTATGATGTGGCTTTATTGAATTCATAACTGAAGTAAGAATTTAGTTCATAACCTCTTTTTAAGTAGTCTTGAGTGCTACTTTCTGTGCTAGTAAGAGCAAGCTAAATTTAAAAGCCGTCCTCTTCTGTTATAACTACAGCTAAGATCAGAAACGTTCAATGTGTAAGAGCCATAGAAGAATCAAGTACTTACATCATTTGCAATTTGGTTGTATCGTCTCACTTTTAATGCATTCTTATTGTTTATTATACTTCACTTTTGTAGTCTTTGGTTTCTGTCAAACTAAATGTGTCAAATCATGTGCTTGAGTAAGCATATCTGTGAACTTCCTATTGCCGAAATGAACTGCAGTTGTGTTACTAAATAAAATAATACTGTGACATTACTTGTTTGGATAACTGTCTTGTTACTTGAGTTTGCACTATTCTTCACATCTAATGTAAAACTATTTAATATGGGAGCAGTTTAAATGCCAGTTAGCCATCTAAGTTGACATTTAAGTTTGCTTCTTTAGAATCCAACAAAAGTATGGCAACATTGAACGTATGAGAAAAAGGAATGGAATGGGATCAGCTGTTCAGTTTAAACTGATTTTGTAGACCTGTTTCATTCTGCTTCTATTGTACAAAGCAGTGATCAGTTTCCAACACGTTGGCCAGTGATCTGCCAAGACCTGAAGAGTGGAGTTTTTAGCCCTGGAAGTCAAACAGGTGACTCAGGCAGACGCCTTAATAAAGGAAGAGAACTGTGCCCAAAGGACGGCCGTTGTGGCTGCAGACACAGCAGGTAATGAAACGCAGAACTTAAGGAAGGTGTCCAATCCTCACTGCTGCACAACAGCAGTGCACATACGCTTCGATATGAGCAAATCTGGGTGTAAATCTGCTGAAAGCTGCTAACTGAATGCCTGCCCTTACTGCGTGTGCCCTGACTTCGGCAATACAACTGTTCTGAGCGTGGCAGTGGGGGAAAGTTCTGCGCTGTCTTCTGAAATACAGGCTGTGTTTTAGCACTGATATCTGCTGTTCAGAATGGCAAAGGCTGAGGGCGTGTGGTTATCATCCCCGTGTCTGTGATTCTGGCTGCCCCTTGGCTCCAGTCTGGCAGACAAAATACAAGGGAGATAGAAAGGAGAAAGTTCTCCTGCGCGGGGGACCGTGCAATTGGAAAGGTAGGAAACAAGGGGGAAAAGGAATGCATTCAGATGTAATAAAACCACGCTTCTGCCTGTGCTTAGTGAAGTTTCCAGAGCAAGGCGCTGCTTTAGGCTGAGCGCGCTCTGTGTTCTGGCACGGGCCGGATTCCTGTCCGCTCCATCAGCTAACTGTCACAGCACTATTATTAGGCGATTGCTCCGCGTGTGCCATAAAGCGACCGAGGAGCTGACGGCGGCAGGTTATAAAGCCGCCCCGCAAACGGAGCATGAAGCAGCCGCTGCCAGCAGCGCTCCGCAGCCGGGAGCCGCGCCGGGGGTGAGTGTGCGTGCCGTGCGGGGCCCGGGGCTCCCTGCGGCGGGGACGTGGGACGGGGCCCGAACCTCTGCCGGCCCCGGGGCTCCGCCGTTGCCCCGCGGCCAGGAATGCGCAGCCCCCCTCCCCGGTTATTTATAGCTCCGTGGTGCTTCCAGCCCCAAATAAGCCCGTTGGCCGGGACGGCTGTGCGGGGTGGGGGGGGGTGTGAGCTGACAGGGCGGACGGGCTGAGCCCCCCGCCGCGCCGAGGGGCCGGGCACGCCGAGCCGCCGCGGGCCGGGGCTGAGGCTGAGGCTGAGGCGGGACAGCTGCCGCGCCGCGGGGCTCGCCTGGAATGCGGGCGCCGGCCGCGCGCCGCGACTTTTATGGAAAGTTGCAGCGGCGGAGCGGCGGCCGCAGCCAACGGGCGCTCCGCAGCCGCCACCGCTCCCGCCCGCTCCGCCGGGACTACGCCGAGACGCAGCGGCGGGGCAGCGCTCCCAGGTAAGCAGCGGAGGGGCTCTCGTCGGCCCGGACCCCTCGCCGGGCCGGGGTTCGCCGGCAGCCCCTCGGAGAGGAGCGGCGGAGGGTCGGTGGGTGCCGCAGAGCGGCACCGGGCACCGCGGGACCCCGGGGCACCTCTGGGGGCGGCGGAGGGTTGTGGAAGGGGCCGGAATGCCCCGCGGGAGGAGCTCCGGGCAGCCCGGGGCCGCGCTCTGGCGCTGCTTCCCGCGGTGCGGTGCCGCGCGGTGCAGTCAGAAATCCCGCGCGGCCGTGAGCTGCGTGTCTGCGCGCGAGCGGCCAGAGCCGGGCTGTGTGTGAGCGCCGGGCTGTGCGTGTGTGAGTGGCTGCTGTGCTCCTGCCGTTGTCAGGCAGCGTGGCTCGGGGGAAATAGTGCGGTCCTCTGACAGGTTACTAACGAGTTGTTGCCGGTTTTGGTCTGGGTATATAAGAGCTCCTGTCGATACAGTGAACATTCGCGAAGAAAACGCTGAGGAGAACGCAGCACCGTTCTGGAGCCAGCCGGCGTGTGGCTGTGTGTTACAGAGCAGCGCTGTTACCCTCAGGTCTCTTAGAAAAACGCCCCGTGAAACGAAATTATTAAATGATAATTAGCCCTGCAGGAGGGCCACGTGCACTAAGGGATACACACCAACATGGGAACGCATCTGGTATGTGCAGAAAACCCTCGTCGAAATGCAAGAAGTGGGCAGACAGTTCAGGGCATATCCCCAAGAAATGCTTTCTCCAGCCGTGTCTGGAATGCTGTCCATGGGTGTTTTCCTCTGTCAGATAATCCGTAACTTACAGCGCATGGACGTTCCGCTTTGTAGCGCTCTTAGCAAGGAACGGAGCCACAGCCGAGCTGGAAATGAGATGGGAAAGCTGAGGTGGAGCTGCTCAGGGTGAGCCCTGCTGTGCGCTGCGGTGGCCCTGTCCTTGAGGGAGGCACTGCCCTCAGACATCGGCCCCAGCGCTCAGTAGAGTGGAGATGGTCAGTGGATCACTCCATGCGGTGAAGGATCCATGTGTCAGACAAGCAGCACGTAGGCTGTGTGCTGTCATCTGAGATGGGAAGAGGCAAACAGCAGCCGTACCTCATGGCAGCGTTTTGTCCCACAGTTCAGTGCCCGCTCTTCAAGTCTGTCAGTGACGACAGCAGGAATTGAGCTCAAATCTTAGGGTTTCTCTTCAGCTTCCGGGACACGGCAGGGACTGGAGGAACTTTGGCATGGGGCAAAACATGCATTTTTCTCTCGGGGATCTGACTTCACAATTTACTGCACCTCGTAATCAGGGTCAGCAGGTGTCTTGGAACATGGAACCGTGGGCCTGAAGATCTCACCAGTGCTTCACTGGGCCCCACTTTGTTCTGGAGTATGCCTACCCCATGACAGCAACTGAAGGGACCAAGGAATAAAGGGGCAGACCTCTTCCACAGAGAGGGGCGAGTTTATTTTTCTAACACAGCAGCTGGGCTGCGTGGCACCGTCACATTAAGAGTATTCAGAGTTGTATAAACATATTCAAAATAGCTTCTACTAAGTAGATTTTTATAAACAGCATCATATCTGCAAAGGCCATTCTGCAGTAACAGAAGACTTGAAGTGCAATAAATTGAAAGAGGGAGGAAAAGACTGTAGATGAAGTTGAGCTACCTGGGTCAGTTTTTGGTAGGTCCTAATTTACTATTAAAGACTTCATGAATGCAATGCAGCTGAATGGAAGTAGTTTTGTATTCTACAAAAAGTAATGGTTGGGCAGCTGGTGTTAATTGTCATAGTTCGTTGGCTGCAGAGGAGCTGACAGTTTATACCAGCTCAGGACCTTCCCCTGTGCCCGATAATTTTAGAATCTACTTTAGTATCTGTAACTTAGTACAACAACTGGTCGTGTCATACCAGAGAAGTTGCAGTAAGGACAGAAATGGTGAGCCTTGCTCACCTTCCCCTCCCCTTTCCAGTTCTATTTAATCCTTCTTTAAATACTTTAGCATTACGGACTGTGTTTTCCTCTCTTAAGTGCTTTGGCTGCAAGTGCTAAGTTTCCAAGTCTCACAATATGGTTTTCTTATATAATGGAGTCTTCCCTGCAAGTGGATCACAAAGAGAGACAGATGGTAACCGTAACTCAGACCGTGCTGCAGAGGGCTTATTTATAACTCACAGTAGCCAGGAAGACGGCAGGGGGGCCTCCTGAAAGGAGGAATCACAGAGCAACTTGATGGTTATTTTAAGTCCTGGCTTCGTACTCCTATTCGTAAGAGTAGTAAAACACTTGTATTTCTCTGCATCTCTCACGTGAGGATGTTAATTACTGCACCGAAATAAAAATACATCATGTTTAAGGAGGTAGATTTCAGGACTTAGGAGCTATCAAACCTCTTGTGTCCCCTTAATGGTTTTAATTTGTTCAGTTTTAGAATGTTTTGCCTGGAGTAAGGTTTTAGGAGGTCTGTGTGAAAAGCTGAAGTGCAACAATCATAACAAATCAAGACATATCACCAGAGCTGACGGCATAACCATTAAGAGTATGCAAATAACATGCTTGAAAACAGACACATTGTTTTTCTCTGTGAAGTTCCCAGAGTATTTCTGATCTGTTGCCTAGTTTTCTACACGTTATTGGTTTTGTACTAAATTTTGACATGAAACTTTCGAGAGATGGCTTTGCATTCATCCAGTCAAGCCATGCTCATAATGGTGCTTTCTCTTCCACACAATTCCAAATGTAAGACCATGGGTCAAATGCTGGAAGTTAAGTTTTCCTTCTGGAAAAATCTTGATGAAGACCTCTTCTGAAGATGGAACTGCAATCTAGGACTTTCAGTATAAACACGAAAATGCCAGACTTAACATTTCCTGAGATATATCTTAAGCTTAGGGAGGTAAAATGAGAGAAAAAAAATGATGTGAGCGGTGTGATGTGAGTGCTGAGGTGATGAGACTGGATGAGCAAAGAAAAGCCACCGCTTTTTGGTCAGCTATGCTCAACATTGTAATCTTGGGATTTTTGAAGTGGAAGTCTTTGTTGAGGAGCTTCTATGACTTTTCTTCAGATATGTTGATCTCAGGAAATAAAAGACTAGAGTGAATCTTAAGTTTTTGGACAACTTCATAATAGAAGGACAAATGTCTTCTGAAGTAAGTACACACAAGTAGATCCTTGTTGCCCTAAAGAATAAGCATTGCTTGTATTAAATAGTATCTTACTTAAAAGTTGCTACTGTTAGAAAATAGCACGTCAAAGTTTCTAGGGTTGGAAAATTAGCACGTGCTTTCTGCAAAGCTATCAGTAGGTGATGAGGGAACTATTCTTCTGCAATTTGTAGGCTTTAGGACTTCCTGACCTTGAAGGAAGCCACTTGAGGGGTCCCTGAGGCAAGGTCCTGCTGCTGTTCATGTTTGAGGTATAACTGGTATGAAGAGGGATGAGGGGGCAAACATGGGCTGTATCATGTGTAGTGAGGACCTACTGCTTTACATCCATATCTGTTAGCATCAAAGGTGGAGGCAGGATGACTTACAGCTGCGAAGCGTGTTGGAGCCAGCTGGCTAACCTTCAAGCACATTAACAGTTAGGTGATGCCAAAGGATTGGAAAGTAAGAGGAGATGTGGCAGTATTCCAAATGGCAGAGGTGAATCTACCATCTTGAAGGACCACGACAAGTTAGACCGGCACATTTTTGGAAGTTCAAAGAGTGGGAATTTACAAGGCTGTGGTGCACCAGGCCCAGCACTGACAGAGGGTAAAGGAAGGGATTGTCCCACTCCTCTCCACACTGATGTGTCCTCACCTCAAGCACTGTGTGCATGTTTGGTCACCACAATATAAGGATGTAAAAGTATTAGAAAGCATCCAAAGGAGCTTTGTGAAGATAGTGAAGGGTCTGCAGGGCAAGATATATGAGGAGCAAATGAGATCCTGTGGTTTGTTCAGTGCAGAACTGAGGACAGGCCTCATGGCATACAGCTCCTCACAGGGAGAGGAGGGCAGTGCTGAGCTCTGCTTGCTGTAGCAATGGTAGGGCCTGAGGGAACAGCATGGAGCTGTGACAGAGGAGGAGCAGCTGGGGGTTAGGGAAAGGTCTGCACCAGGGGGCTTTGGGCATGGCCCCAAGCCTGATGGAGTTCAAGAAGCATTTGGACATTGCTCTCAGACGTAGGGTTTGAATTCTGCTGGTTACATGTGGAGCCAGGAGCTGGACTCAATCTTTATGAGTCCTTTCCAGCTCAGGGCATTCTATGATAAGGAATACTTCTTCCATTACTTGTGCTTTTTTAGAAAATTTCCGATTTGTTTTTTGAAAGTAGGTCTCACTGCTGCCAGCAATCTCAGTGACACTGCCAAAGGCTTCAGGTACTTAGGGCCATCAAAAAAGTTGATCCAGAAGGTCAAAAGCTAAATTGTGTTTTCATACTCAGAATCTGCTTTGTGTGATTAATTCCACATAGTAGGTTTTCAATCAGCCATGGTTTTCAAGTGACTTCAAGATGAAGCCCTATGGATGGGTTATGCTGTTATGGTGAAGGTCAGCAATGATCCTCACAGGAGTATTTTAAGTGAAATGGAGTCATTTCTCATAAGAGGTTAACTTTGGGACTTACTTTTCCGCTCCAGCCCTGTATTAAGGCTTCTCTCAGACCTGCACAGGAGAATGAGGAAGTCAAAGGGTCTTAGTTTTAAGTCATACTGATTATTATGGGATATCACTTATACACGTGAAGTAAGATAAACTCTTAAAACATCCAAACTCAACAGCACAGTACACAAATGTACATTAACGCATATAGCAGGCACATCTAACCTGCTTTCTTGTGCTGAAAGCAGGACATGGGGTGCAGTGCAGTGCCAGCTCACGTTACGGAATATATGTGTGTGGATTTGGATACACTGGCTGAACACAGTCCTGTGAGCCTCGAAAAATACGCAGCCATGCCTTCCATTTTGATACAGGAATTTGAGAACAGGTTTCAAGATTGCAAAAAAAAAAAAAAAAAAAAAATTAAAATTAAAAAAAAAATTTTTTTTATTTGTAAGTCCATTTTCAGTCAACATAAATATATTCCATTTGAAAATTCACAAGTAATGTATAGAGTTGCAATAAAAAGTTCAATCTTGTCTCTTTACCAGAATTTTATAATCCCTCTCTTACCAGAGAGAGATACCCCTCACTTCACAGTCACGCCTTCCTCGTGCCATCACCTTTAGGCAGTACGTATATTTGTGAGCAACTGTTTTGAAGGATGAAACACAGGAAGAGTAAAATTTCACCGATCATCTCTGATGAACACCTTGAGAGCTCACTAAGAATTGCAGCCATGCCATCAAACCAGGCTGATGCGTTAAGTTTCACAAAAACAAGGTCACATATCTCACTAGTTTTATAGTTTTGTAGCTCTCTTTTTTATGTTTTATTAAAAAGCATTAAAAAATTAAAATAAGTTTTGTTACTTTTTATATATAAAACATATATTTTATGACGGCTGCTCTGAAAGTAATGCGTTCTATTTTATCACATTGGCCCATGACGTCAGAGGCAGATGTTGGTGGGATGGCAGGAGAGGCTGAATCTTCCCACCAATGTTCTGTAACATGCTGTTGCTGCATGACAGATGGCAGCAGAGGAGCAGTCTGACCAAACAGCCTCTGACCTGGAAGTGTGGATGAAGCCAATGTGCGTAACTGTAATCTTCCATGTGGAAAAAATGGCACTCACTGACACTAGCTGCATGTTGATGGAGACCAAACAGTGGATGTTGGTACAGTGAGGCGGTGGATGGTGCAGTGCAACAGTGGTTGTAACAACAGTGGATCACCTCTGCTGGTGCAGATTTTTATGACCTCAGCATGCAGGGTATTGTTCATCACTGGCAAAACTGCACAGCTAATGGTGGTGACTATGCTGAAAAATAGCATTTTGTAGCTGAGAATTTGTTCCATCAAACAGTGTTACTGTGCTCTTTGTATTGGTTGTTGTTTTCATGGAGATAAACAGGAGGCATTTCTTTTGGAGCAACCAACATATATATAAGGCCCAAGACAATTCCCTCTTCACTCAGTGCAGCCCAGGCAAGCCAAAAGGTTGGATGTCCATTGCATATAGGGACCTTAAGATCAAGAATGCCTGTAAAGTTATCTGCCTTTTTAGACACAACAGAATTGTAATATGCTATAGCTAATTTGAAACTAAGTAGGAACTTAATTAAACATAACGTTCCCTGCCATTCCCATCTTATTTTGAGGGGAAAAATGTAACAAAAAAAAAGAATCAAAGTGCCTTCATCCCTTACATCATTGGGATTGCAATGTATTTTCTCTGTTTTGCATATTTTTCTATTTTCTTTTGGAAAAATGAACAACTAGCCTGGCTCATTTTGAGCATTTTCTCTTTCTTTTTTTCTCTTTTTTTCTCTCTGATAGATACTACAGACAAAGAGTAGTATTCATAAAATGCATTCTTTTTAATTTTTCAAGGAAGTGTCATTTCTATATCAATATATCTAAATTTAGATGATACTCATGTGACAAATTCTTTTTGTAATTATTTCAGAGAATTGTAATATTTGTAAGTCTTGTACGTGCCTAACACTGGCTGGTGCGGGATGTCAGTTCAACAGTGTACTGTGCATAGGAAGAGTTTGGAACTCATACTGACCTCACTGCAAAGTTGGGGCTTTCCTGGATGTAGCAGGAAACAGGGAGTCAGGAATCAGCTGTCATACATTAAAGCAAAACAGACTCTGTTCCACACTGCCAAAAAATACTGAAGGTGTAATTGAGCCATTGGCATGTTTCTTGTGATAATAATCCTTATGGTTCTATTCAAATAAATTTGATTTTCATAGACATCAGCCATGATGATCATCCTGCTTCTCTACCAAAGCTGTACAAAGGCAAGGCAGCATCTCCAGCAGGCTGTGTTTGGCCCAAGTGTTCTGCAGACTTCTTGCAACCTTAGCTTGCTGGCTCAGACCTCAGCCTGAAGCGGAGCAGCAGAGGTGCAGAGCACATTCCTTTCTGCTAGCACAGTATTGAGAAAAACAGTTTCGTAACAGCCAGCCAGGGCAGCCAGAGCTTGGCTGAGAGCTCTGACTTTCTTTTTAAAATGGAAATTAAAAACCAATATCTGGGACTATGCAGGGGGGTATGAGCATGAATAGTGAATCATAAGCTTGTTCTTTTAATTACTGTTGCATACTTAGAACCTATTCATTTCTTTGTAAGCCTCAAAGGACCAAATGAAATTGTGATACATCAGTTTCAGCCCATGCAAACTTATTTACAGGAAGACGGTCAAAGCATCATTTAAAAGGAAAAGAAAGGAATATAACTAGAACTGTTTCTTTCAGGTAGAAACTGAAAGCAATCTTAAACATACCAGGTGCAGAGCAGAATACCGTAACCATGAATGACATTGCACAGAAAACTGAGGTATGTACCAATTTTAAAGTAATCAAAGTAATATAGTAATTTACATCTGATGCTTGTAATTAGGGCAGTTAGAAACAATTGTAAAATACAATTATACCGTAAGTCATAGGAGGATACTTGAGAGTAGCTTAAGGAAGGTCATCTGGCTTGATAAAATGTGGGAAATGTTCTTATTGGTATTAAAAATGTATGAAGAATGCAAAATTAAGTTAACAAAATATGATGAAATTCTTAATGTGAGGGGAAATTCAGTCTACTTAAAATATTTCTTCTTATGCCATGATACACTGAGTGGCAGGAACAAAAGCAAAACATCATTACAGTATCTGCTGTTGGTTTAGGTGGAAAATATGAAACGAACTTTCTTTCAGCTAGTTTTCTCAGCATAACTGTACTGACAACATTTCGGCAGTCATTGCACTAAAAAGATGGAAAACGTAATACTGCAAAGTAGGTACTTCTCTTACTTAAGTACTGGCAAAGATGTGTTCATTACCTTTATCAGTATCAGATTCCTGCAAGCCGGGATCTTGACCCTTTACACCATAAAGTCACTGGATGAGTTTCTCTGAATATTAAGAAAAAAAATAAGCATATAACATACTGGAAGTTTTAAATGAACTAATAGCACCATGTATTTAAAACCATTTACTCATGTGGAAGAGCTGCAGAGCACAGATGTGTTCTGTTACATGTCTGCCTATTTACATTTATTTTAAACGTGGTGTTAGGGGTATAGGACCTCTTCTGAGTGCTTACAATTTCGATGCAACAATACAAATCTATATACAATGTTTAAGCCCATAGAAATAGAAAGAAAAGTGTACATTTGTATTGCTCATATACTTAGTTATGTGGCACTCATCACAGTTTTTAAATTTAATACAGTGCCAAAACTTGTTTAGGATATTTCAGTATTTATAACTGTTTATTTGTGAACAAATACTTAATAGATGATGGCTAGTGGCACAAAGTTCATAATCCCAAATGTACTTTTATGTTCTTACATTCTTTCTAATCCAGTCTGACTGCTTCTGTTCATCTGTTTCAACTTTCTTTTTCTTATCTTCATTTCTTCTATATCTTCATCAAGATTCTGCTTTCTTCATCTAAACCCGTCCAAAAGTCCTATGTGCCCAAGCTTCACAAAGGTGATGTAAAGGATAAATTTGAAGCTATGCAGAAAGCAAGGGAAGAAAGAAATCAAAGGAGATCTAGAGATGAAAAGCAAAGAAGAAAAGAACAATATGTTAGAGAGAGAGAATGGAACAGGAGAAAGCAGGAGGTTATTTTTCTTTGCAAATATTTTGTTATTTTAATATTCAGTATTGCACGTGAAAGTATTTTCACATTATTTTAAGACAATATTATTGGAATTTTACTTAGGGTGTAAAAACAGTTCACTTTTTCTGTATTTCATCAACTAGATGAAAGAACTGCTTGCATCTGATGAAGACGATGATACAAAGTCATCTAAGACAGACAAAGGTTATGTTCCAAAGCTAATAGGTAAGAGAGGCCAAAGTTTAAAGGCCGCATAACCCACTAGGTAGGTATTAGATCTCGTTACTGAATTGTGTGTTTCATGTCACAGGAACTGTTAAAGGCAAGTTTGCAGAAATGGAGAAGCAAAGACAAGAAGAAGAGAGAAAAAGAACAGAAGAAGAAAGAAAGCGCAGAATTGAGCAGGATATGATTGAGAAAAGGAAAATTCAAAGAGAATTAGCCAAAAAAGCACAGGAGGTATGGTGGTCTGATCAAAATAAGGTATAATTGTAAACAAATTAGAAAAAGTTTTGTATTCAGCAAAAGTATTTGGCTTTAAGATTTCTGACAGTAGTGGTTTACATGGGAGATACTGAATGGGATTGAATTAAGGAAGAAAGTGAAGATAAATATTCTCTAAATAATCTTCAGGGTAACCATTTTTTAAGCTTGAGTTACAGACAAAAGTAGGCAGGCATAAAATGCGGTAGGAGTAGAAACCAGGCACACGCTGGGGTTTGTCAGCGTTTATAGAATTTACTGAACTAATCTGAAAATATTTCTTTTATTTACGAACCCTTACGTTAGGCAATTTTTGCTTATAAATTAGTGAGTGTAGTTCAGTGATAGATAAATTGAGGCAAGTAAGAAGTATGAAAATGACCTCATCAGGCAAATATATGAAGATAGAAATAAACAAAAAATCATAATTCAATCACAGAACCACAGAATGGCCCAGGTTGGAAGGGACCTCAAGGATCATGAATATCCAACCCCCCCGCCGCAGGCAGGACCACCAGCCTCCCCATTTAATACTAGACCAGGCTGCACAGGGCCCCATCCAACCTGGCCTTGAACACCTCCAGGAACGGGGCATAAGTAACTCAAGTCATGTTTGATTCCTTCATCACTTTGTGAGCTGTTACTGCATCTACATGTAAACAGACTCTAATTGTGCCAATAGAGAAAATCTTGTCAGTTGTAAAATTTTACCTTGGGGCATCATATTAAATTCCATTTGTAAGTTTTCTTCAGTGCTGCAAATACTGCAGTGCAAGTAAACATTGAGATGATAGACCAGCACCATAAGATTAAGTTTTCATTTATTTTACAGAAAGATAGGAATATTTAATTTGGGGTTTTTTTGTTTTTGTTTTTTGTATGAAAAGTGGTTTGGCTTTTTGTAAGAAAAGAGAAACAGTACTGCAGGATAACTCAGTTTTCAATAAGAACTTATACAGTATTTTCTACTTTCAATACTGTTACATTTCCTGCTAAAAATACAGTTTTATCCAGCAAATATTTAGTTTACTTTGAAAAACAGAATTATGTATCATGGAGCATTTTAGAAAGAATGTTACTGTATAAAACCAACACTATTAAGACACCAAATATGACAGACTTTTGCAGGAAGTTGAGGGGAAGACAATGTCACTGAGATCAGACATACTTTTGCTTTCATGGTTTTTTGTTTGTTTTTAAATACAATTATGGAATGCTCACATGAAGAATGAACACCTAAAGCACTTTTCTCGGTTCATCACTGAAGTGTTAAGAATGCTGCAGCATGCTTTGTGTACGATGTCACGTTTCCTGTTCCTCAACTTGCTAACCTATCTGAAGTATTCCACCAAAGGTTCAGTCGTTATCGTCTCTGTGAATTTAAGTGCTACATACATATCACTGACACACCAAAAAATTTCCAGTTCTTTGTTTGAAAATCTAAGGCAAAGAGCCAAATTAATGTAATCCTATGAAATTCTTATTTAATAGATTGATGACTTTAACAATACGGGAACTGAATCAGCAGCAGAGGTAATCAGCTTTTTTTTAAAGAAATGTTCACCTACATTTTTATTCGCTTTGCTTTACTGTTGTAATATGGGCTGGGAGAAGTTCCAAAAGGGCACAAGTATTTCACTGCAGTTCAACCAAGGACCTAAGAACTTTTTAAAGCATGCAGAAATGTTTATCTGCACTTAAAACTCAATTTATTTAAGTTTTAGAGTCTGAAGCATGAATAATATGTTGAAGGGTTCAGAACATGTCAAATACAGACATTTAAAGCCACCACAGTGGTTTGAGGCAGGCTGATAATGATACTCTAAATCCTCTGGCTTTGGAAAGTATCATAAAGCTCTTTGCCTTAAGCTTGTCATTATAAGGGGGTTCTGTCAATATACTGATGTTTGAACAGTGGTCTCAACTTCTTGGTAACTTTTTTTTTTCCTCCCTCAAATGAACTCATTTAACAGATGGGTTTCTATTTTAAATCTTGCAAACAAATATATCATTTCAAAAATCTAGGCTTGAAGGTCCAATTGTCTGTCACTAACACAAAATCACATTCTTATTACAGTTAAAAAAGAAAACACCACCAAAACCTATTACTTTTAAGTTATTTGACAGTGTCCTTGTTATCATGGTACCTAACTTAAAAAAACATAAAATTGGTTGAAGCACATTCTGGCAAATAATTTATGAAAATAATTTTGAAGCAGCGAAATCCTTCAAAAGCAAATTAATCTGCTTGACAAAGAACATCCTTCTAGAACTGCCACCTTATTCCAACCACTGTATCTCTCTTACATAGTAAGAAGTAGACCGCCACTACAATTTCTACATATTCAGAATTCCACCTGTTCTTATCTTATCCACGTAATGAATATTTATAAGAAATAGTTAATGAAAACATGTAAAGAAATGACACCTTGCCAGCAGTTATGTTTAAAGTATAACTCAGTCTTGATGCTTTCAGATGTTACAAGAAAATTAGCGACTGTCAGAGGCAGATAGATTTATTCTTGTTGTTAATACTCACTACAAGTAACTGCTTTGGAACTTTTGGTGCACACAGGTAAAAAACCAACAGTTTAAGAAGTAAGTTACCTGGAGGTCAAGCTTTATGAAAATATAATGAATATCTTTTTGGACAGGAAGGGGATGATTCGCTACTGGTTACGGTAGTGCCTGTAAAACCCAACAAAACACCTGGGAAGATGAAAATAAACTTTGATAACACAGGAAAAGTAAGAGCAGAACAAAAAAGCAGACCGGATGAAGAAATGAAGCTTAAATATGAGGAACAAAATGAATTCCTTAAGGAAAACAAGTGCCTTTCATTTCTCACGGTAAACTGCTCATCTAAAAATACCTAAGCAATAAACATGTGTTATTTAAAAGGTAACTATTTCATTTTTCTTATACAGGGTGAAAATCAGGACAGTGAAACACAGTCGTCTCTGTCTCCTGGTAAGCTGAAAGTAACTTTTGAAGAACTTGAAAGACAAAGACAGGAAAACCAAAGGCGGCAAGCAGAGGTAGAAGCAAAACAGCGCTTAGAAGAGGAAAAACGTGCCTTTGAAGAAGCTAGACAGCAAATGGTAAGTGCATGTTTTGTGCATGTTGCTATAGAATTTTGATAGAGGATATGCCTTTACATTCACTCCTGAACCTGATTCTTATTGCTTAGCTGAAGATTCTGTCACTGCTAAGTTTTGAAATAGGTGCTTCTCATCTTGGTTCTAACTCACTAACTGTATAGGCATAAGTCTCTTATTTTAGTAAAAGGAGGAGATTTTGTGTTTTAAATTTGTTGTCAATGTTATCAATTTTCATATCTGCACTTTGTAGTACCTTAAGCTGTAGATCCTCAAGAAGAAAATTACTTTTCTGTTTTGAGCATGAAAAGTACTCCATATGTTTCAGTTAGCAATTTTTATGAAAGCATTCTGTAGTAGGAAAATGCTACTTCTTATTCCCACATTTATTTTATAAATACGATATAATGTGTTGTTTTTTTAAATTTGTTTTTATGAAGAAAAGGAAAGGTAGGTCGGCTGTCTTGCAGGTAGCAGCATAAATAACAATGTACTAGAAATTATGAGATTCAACACCACAATATCGCTCACAACTCCTGTTTTATATTATTTGCAAAACCATTTCCATTATCATGAGCCAAACTTATTTTAGTTCAGCTCACTATAGCTTGTTCTTCAATCACACTAGTGGAATCGTGCACTTAGTACTAGCATAAGAAACACAAGATACTCCAGTACTGTATTTCTTATTTTGCTATACTCTATTTGCAAAAGCTTTATTTTGAAGTTCTGTATTTAAGTATCCTTCCTCTATACAATCTCAAACATTGTGACTTTGTTCATTCATATACCAAGTTTAATGAGTCTTGTTTTTATCATATTTCATGAGAACTTTAAACGTATTATTTCTACGAGTTTGCTAATTTTAACTTTAAAAGAACAGTGTAAATATAAATTACCATTCTCGAACAAACAGGATCATTATATTGCCTATATTTCAAAAACAAATTGCTACTCAATGGAAAAACAAATCAAACCAAAAACCAGCACAACACAGAACCTCCAGAAAGCTGAATTTCTGAAATTCCCAATTGGTCCAAACGGGGAGGGTTCTGGGCTCAGGCAGATGCCAAAACTGAAGTTAATACCCCCCTCGCTCCCACCTTTTGTCCTCCCTCTGCCCCTGAAAAAAATCACCTAACCATTCCGTAACAATAACCTTGGCATTATGTCAGTAACGCTCATTTTTTGTTTTTCTTTTGGAGTAAGGATATGAGTAAAAGAGAAAAGAAAATGAAGGAGGGGGAACTCTGTGAAGTCACTGTGACCATTCTAATTGAAGTTTTCTTCACATCTCCCACCCTTATATATCTACATTTACTAACCAAGTAATAAAAAAGTGTGACAATTGAATTTATAAATTCAAAAGAAGAACAAGTAGAAAAAGACCACAGGGCTGACTATGTGGTTATATCTGGTATCAGTGGTTGTCAAAATTTGGAGTAAAATGTTTCCTTAAAGGAAGAGTTCAGCAGTTCAATTCCTTCAATTCTTTCTTCTTCTTTTTTTTTTTTTTTTTTCCCTTATGAGTTCCAAATAAAAGACCTCTGTAATTCCCTCAGCTGTCTACCCAACATACCAGGCTTGCTTGCAGTCCGCAGATAGCTGGAGTATTAATACTCTTGACAGTTCCCAGTCAATTTCCACCATTAACAAATGAGGTACTCCATGATATGTTCTGAAGACGGTTCATTCTTTTGTTCTTCGTTGCAGTTTGCAAACAATGGGTTTCTCTTAGCAGATAATGTTTACTGGAGATAAGAAATAATGAATTATCTCACTTCCCTTTCTTCAGTGATGATTAAATGTCTAAAAAGAAGAGAAACAAAAATGTCAGTCTGGATTAATTAAAAATGTTAATTTAGTTTTGCTATAAAACTACAGCCTTCTTTTAAACTGCTAAGTGCATTGGTGATAACTCAGTCAATGGAAATGATGTGAAGAAAGTGAATAGGGAGTGCTTGTTTACAGGAAATAACCCAACCCTAAAACTATAAAATAGATACTTAATTGTTTATCCTTTTCCTGATAAGACATCCTGCTTCAAATTACACCTTGAAGTGATTTAAACAAATATAGAAGTTCAACATGGGATTCTGAAATACATTTCCCCTCTCTGCTGGTTAAAATGAAGTTCAAGAAGTTTCTTATAGGAACCAAATCATCCATATAGAATCATAGAATCCTTAGAGCTGGAAGGGGCCTCTGAAGGCCAACTAGTCCAATTTCCCTGCAATGAACAGGGACACCACAGCTACATCAGTCTGCCCAGGGCCTGATCCAGCCTCACCTTGAAATTCTCTATTCTTTCTCCAGGAGAAAAAAAGCAATTATAAAGGATCAGAAAGGAATTAATGGAGTATTTACTTACTATTCAGAATAGATACATTAAAAAAAAAAAAAAAAACCAAAAAACAACAACAAAAAACCAACTCTTATCCAAGTATTTTATATATATTTTTTTTCCTCTCCGTTTTCTGTAAAGATAAATGAAGGTGGCCATGAAGAATCTGAAAATTCTGGTAGGGAATTCCGTCCTGGTAAACTTAGGCTCAGTTTTGAGGAGATGGAAAGACTGAGGAGAGAAGAGGAAAAGAGGAGAGCAGAACAAGATGCAAGAAGACGCATAGAAGAAGAGAAAAGGGCGTTTGCTGAAGCACGGAAGAACATGGTATGATACTTTGTGTAGTATTTAGTTTATTATTTTCCCTAAGTCTCCACAATGAAAAGTTTTAAATACAGTTAGGTATATGCTTCAACTTCTTCATTTATTACAGTTAGGTATATGCTTCAACTTCTTCATTTATTAGTTTAACCTACTACTTATTAGAAGGTAAACTAATCAAGGTTCTCCATAAAAAATTATCAAGAAATTATCCTTCCTCACAACAAACCTAGAAAAGATATCAAATGAAAACCAGATACTGTTTCCAACTGCTAGTACTATGTTAGGTGCAACAAGCGTGGAAAGCAAAGTATCTTCAGAAGGAAGTTTTAGTTTTTGGCTGGGTGCGAGGGAGAAATTCCTGTGTCTTTAGCTGCAGTTTTCCAAGTTAATCTCCCCACGCTTCTTACTCATTTAAGTGTAATTAATGCCATACTAGAAGAATGCTCACTGCAAGTGCATGTTCTGAGGTCATCTGTGGCCCTTGAGGAAGGAAAAAATGAAAAAGCTGAAGTCGGCTAATTGATGTTTTCATTACTTGTTCAGAGAAACAGAAAAGGCAACGTGTGAAATTTACTGTTACAATTCTTTATACGGAACATCGATCTGGGACTGATACTGATCTGGAACTGTGATATGCAATGCTAACTTTGAAATTAAGATTATATCAAAGATAAACTTTCAGGGAGCGAAGACTGACATAGTGACATTATTTGGAAGCAAAGACAGATGCCTAACTTCAGAGGGTGGGAGCAGTAGTTCGTACACAAAATAGCATAGAGTCTTTCAGTGCTTATTCCAATAAGTTCAAGTTTCAGCAGGCTTTTGGATATAAGCCAACTACTTATTGGTGGATGTTAGGAAATACAGTGTTAAAGTAGACTAATACCAACTAAAATGCAAGTATTGTATTCTTCAAAATGAAGGGCAAGACATACCATGGAAAACTGTGGAATAACACACTTCTCTGGCAATCTCTTCCTACATTCCCCGGTGTGGCTTTACTGGGAAAGACCATCTGCACACCTTATTCATTTTTTTTCTTCATAATTTAAAGTGATGCTTGTGAAGCAAATTAACACTTTGTATGGCTTTTAGTACTGTTAGCAGTGCTCCCTCTCACTGAAAATTGGGCTGAAGACCAAGACCTGTACTCTGAAAGGCTACCCACAAAATTACAATGTAAATTTATACCTGATTTTGTACTGGAAAGCAAATATTGAAAATAATGTCTGTGGTGTGTCCACACCTCTGAAGTGAGAGCAAAGAACCATGAACCTCTGGAATAGGAGTGCTACTGGACTTCTGCCATTATAATCTTTATGAAAAGTGAGCAGATAATTCAAAGAAAGTAAAGCAAAGACACAAACAACACATTGCCTTCTGTTTTTTACTGCTTTCTTAAGAACATTTTTTTTCTGCCTCTGTGTAACAAAAGCTTAAGCATCCAGGCAAGAAAAATCTCATTGATTAATCAAGGCTTAATCCATTTGATGCAGCACAGCCTGCAACTGTAACAGCAGACTGTAGACCTTGACTAGTCTAAAAAATTAACTGAAGATGTTTTCAGCATATACGTGCTTGAAAAATTTTCTGTTAATTAGTATCCTGAAAGAATACAGTTTGCTTCACTTGGAATAGAAAATACAAGCCTGTTTTCCACACCTACACAATATAGCAGCAATGTACTGATGTGCTTTTTAGCATCTTAAGAACACATTAGTCATCTCATTACTAAAACCTCATGTTCATTTTTAAGTGTTTAAATTGTTGTTTTAGAACCTCTTCATGCCTACCCATTTTAATTCAATTTTGAAAAGATACACACAAACAAAAGTAGTAATGCTGTCGCTGAAAACCACAAATGCTACCTCTACCTCCTTTTGCAAGGACCTCCCAGTTTCACATTTTCTTCTGCTACATTTATACTCCCATGCCTCCCACTATCAACTTAATCCCTTTCAGACTCGAGCATTCATTTCTCTCTGCTGTCAGTTGCTTTCCATTAGTAACTATGTCAAGAACCTGTCTTAGTATGAACAAAAAGCTGTTCTATTTTGTATCAATCACTGTTTGCCCACTGAAAATTGGCTGACAGAGCTGCACACCACTGCTGTACCGGACTGTTTCCCACTATTATCTGTTCCCAGTTTGTAGAAATCAAACCAGACCAAGCCACAGTCTCACTTGGCAAAACAGGGCTGAAATAATATTTACCAAGCTAACCACAAGGGTTTTGTGTATCACACAATTCAGCTGATATTTTCGTTTCTCTTTTTTTTTTTTTCCCCTTAAATCAGGAATAAGTTGGCTTACTATCTTTTCATTACTGGCTCAAAAATACAAACAGATGCAGCAGTTTGGTCATATGCATGTTTTTTGGTTTTTTTTTGGTTTTTTTTTTTAAGTTCATGCACAAATATTTTAATACATTTTGAATTAATGCTTCTCACTTCATGAGCATATGAACTCATACATCATCAGAAAGAGACTTGCAGAGCTCTTTATCGACTTAGCTGAAGTTAGCTCCTAAAAAATATGCAGCTCTGCTGAAGGAAATAGTTTACAGCTTCATTTTTTGACTCCACTTCTCCATGACACAATTTCTACAACTATGCTTGTATTATGTAAAACGAATGAAGAATGGAAGGAATGGTGGGGCTGAAGTCCAACTGAAAGCTTACTCACAGGGAAAATTTGAAGGAAATCTATAGTGACTAAGAGTATTTGATTGAGCCAAAAAACCAAAACAAACCAAATAAAACCCCCAAACCAACAATAACAACAAAAAACAACTCTTGAAAGAGCAAATAAAAACAGAAACAGGCAAAATAGGTTAGAACTGCAGTATGAACAAAGATGACACAAGGAGCAGTAAAAGGTGCAAATTATAACAGCAGTAAGCAGCAATAAAGGAAAAAAGGGGAGCACTAAAGCATTTTAATATATATGTATTTAATAAAGTTAAAACACTTCCTCAAACGAGAGCTTTGATCCATTAATCCCTTCTAGAATCTGAATGATGGCTCTTGTAAGGAATGTCCAGAGTTTCAGGCAGACTGGGCTCCACAATGTTTGTCACATGGCTTTTCAAACATGCATTGACTGAATAGTGCCAAAAGCCGTTATCTTTGTGCGGTTTTAGATCAGTATTTGACCTCATCTCACACCTCATGGACTGCTCTTGTTGAGACAGTCTCTATCAATGTGACAAAATGTTTACATAGTTACACACGCAAGTAGATTTGCATAGGTTTTTATCTAGGATTTATTTTCCTGTGCAACTCAGATGACCATGCTATCACCCTTCAATATCATAGTAATGCCCTGCTTCAACAAATGCAGTTGGATCAAGTACTTGCTTCTAGATTTCCTGCTTTTGCAAGTAATTAAGAAGTGCTTTTCTGGGGCCATACTATCCTCTTATGAATTGGTCAGAAAAACATTTCCTCATACAGAATGACCATTAATGCCCCGCCAGGCTGTGCAGCCTGAGAAAAGGACAGAGAAAGAAGGAAATCCTCACTACAATGAACTGTCAATATGATTTAGTGTCTTCCATTTGTGCATAAGTTTCTCATAGAAAATTCTTCTCAGTTATGCATATTAGTAAGATTGATATCAAAGAAATATAACAATTTGCCTAGAAGAAAGACTACAGATATTTCAGTGTTAAGGGCAATGCCATTTAGACACAAATACTTCATATAAGGACAGGCTGTGGAATGAACAGGAATTGACAGCTTTGAATCTGAAAGCTGCTTTTAGAGGACATACCTGCCCATCATCTCGTAGATAAGACTGCATTTGTATAAACACCTTCATCACCATTATAAAACGTTTAGCATTGTAATAAGAAAGGGCTAAAGTGGAACAAAACCCCCAAACACATCCCTTCTCAACACCACAGCAATACCTGTACAGCCCTACTGCATCTCACTGCTCTGTGGCAGAACTCTTGGATCTTTCCTCCCAAGTACCTTCAGGATGCACCACTAACGATCTGCATTTCCAGCAGGTGCTGGATGATGATGAATCACCGGAAATGTTTAAAACATTTTCTCAAGAATCTCTCATCCCTGGTAAACTGGAAATTAATTTTGAGGAGATGCTGAGACAAAAGATGGAAGAAGAAAAGAGACGCACGGAAGAGGAGCGTAGGCAAAAGTTGGAAATGGAAAAGCAAGAATTCCAACAACTAAGACAAGAAATGGGAGAGGTTTGTATATCAGATGTGTTCAGCATGCTCTGAGGAAAATACAATATTCAAATTTCAGAGTTTAAGATTTTAACTGGAAGTTCCTTTTTAAGGGATTTTAAATCAATACTCCCTGTATTATGTGCCAAGAATGAAAATCAAAAATATCTTTTTATAACGTTGCATGCATTTCATTACTAATCTGCCAGGAAAACACTTGTATCCCCTTGCTACCCTATAAGTAAAAACAATTTCAAATTGGTCATTGTAGGATTTTACTGAAGTTACCTGCAAATTCTACTGCGTTAATAAAATGCATACACTGTCTTTCCAATACTGAGAAAATAGAAACACCTACATTCAAAATTAAAAAAATGGAAAAAAAAAAAGCAAAATTCCTGCCCTCGTCAGGGAAATGCTGCGTTAAATAACTTGAAAACAATTACAGTGACCTCACGTTGTTTCTAGTGAGTGTAGCAAGGATTTGAAGGCTGTCACAGCTGATTTTAAGAATCACACGCAGAATTCGCCTTGCATACCAGATGACTAAAACATCACATTCATGAAGTGTACACCAATTTGATTTGCCTGTGGGTGGTGATTTTCAGAATATGATTCCCTTTTGAATATTAGAGGTTGACTTTTTTTTCTTTTTGTAAGCAAAGCTAGAGTGAGTAATAAAGGCTGCAGCCTGTGAGCTGTGCAAGTGCATTTTGAATTGCATGCTGGGGGACACACAACTAAAATGCATTCTCTTACTGCCATCAGAGGTCATGAAGTGATAGAGCAGAATATAAACAATTGCAGCATCAGACAGTTTGACTGCAGTCTCCAGAAATGTCACTTCTTTTCCAGCCGTGACATCCTGAAATCTCATTTATTTGTTCTGTAAAACCAGAGAAAAGATATTTTAAAATTAAAGCTTAAAGATGCTATAAACTCAGTAGAGTCCAGACCACACCGAGAGAAAAGTTATTTCACGTTGAAGACCTTTTCCTTCTAATAACTCCAAGCTAAAAGAATTGTTCAAGTACTCAAATAACACCAATCTATGGGGAGAACAGGTAGTGAAAATAACCAGGATATTTTCTATCTTATATGTTCTGTTATTTCTAACAGCTGGAAGAGGAGTCTGAAACTTTTGAGCTAAGCAAAGAATATGAAGAATTAATAAAGCTAAAAAGAAGTGGTTCTATTCAAGCAAAGAATCTGAAAAGCAAGTTTGAGAAGATAGGACAATTGTCTCAAGAAGAAATACAAAAGAAGATTGAAGAAGAACGAGCCAAAAGAAGAGCAATGGATGAAGAAATAAGAGAAAGGGAAGCTGAGAAGTTTCAAGAGGTAATTTGTATTCTGTATGGCAATGATTTACTTAACTAACACAACTGATAGTACTGGGCAATACTGCTTTCACCAAAATTTGCTGTATTTTTAACATGATTCTGTCCCCACTTCCCTGTTCCCTTCTTTGGACATATGATGGTGGCATCTCTAAGAGAAACAGCACCAGTTTATTATCATCAATCATTTGCACTCAAGCAGAGATCTGTTTTTCTGCTCATACTTTAATTCAGCGCCTTAACAACCTGTTGGCCTGAGGTGCTGAAACATGCTGATTTTTGAGTCTGTTCTATTAATGGTCATAAAAGTCGCTGCTCATTCTGAACTCTAACTTGTTCTCCACCATATAAATTAAAGCCCCATACTGAGGCTTTAATATCCACAATCATTCACTTCAGTATCAGCTCAGAACTTTTTAAACTTTTCATTTAACGAGTGACACTGACATCAGGTCAACAACCTGCCTAAGTGTTGAAGCCAGAACACCATGACATAGAAGTTAAGTGACTAAGGACTTACCACTGCCCCAGGAGGGTACGCAACTCACACATGAAAGTAAAAGCTTTAGAAAATATTCTGCAAATATTTTATATTTCTATCTCTAATCTTCTCCCTTCTCTCATCTACTCTACAATAATTTTCTATGATCATTAAGTTGATTATTTTCCAAAAAATGGAGAACAAGCCCAGCTAAAAAAGAGCCCACAGAGCAGACAACTTAATTGGGAAGGCCTGCTTTTCAAGGCCACAAATAAAAAGGCCAATAGCACAAATAAGAAAAGAACCGGTACAAGCAAACCAGCAGTGACTTCTAAGACACCAGCTAGTTGCAAAGTGCCATCTCTCTACTACATGACAGCAAGGGAAAGCAAACATTCCAGTTATTATTTCTATACTTCATGGATTCTTGGGAAAATAGGATTTTTCCTTGGACAGGAATATGGAGAATTACAGCATAGGTCCAATAGGATTTATTCTCCTCATCTGAGGTGAAGAAAATTAAATTCTCTGTAAAATTAGCTGTAGGAAAAACAAACCAAAATCAACAAAAATGACAAAAAACCCCAAACAACCCAAAATCCAAGCATGGGCGGTTGCAAAAAAAGTCTGAGTATTCTTTTTGAGGCAAGAAACCTAATAAAAATCACTACTACTTCTCAAAACAAGAAAGGATACATATTTAGTAAGGCCACTGCTAAGCACACTTACTTTGCTCCCCAGTATAAAAATGTATATCCTAAGACAATTCACTTCAGTGCTTTACAACTGTCCTTAAAGGAGCAGGAAATGTATTTTTCAAAAATCCTGCATTCTTTTTTCCTTACCTTTGTTTAATAGTTTATCATCTCTAATCCAATCTCTAATCTTTGGCTGTAGCCAAAGTTATTTCTGTAGCGTTACTACAAATTACAGCTAATAAAGTGTGATCGAGAGTGGGACATTATAGGAAACATCTGAATTCATAGTACAGACTTCTACACGTGCAATACATTGTGTTTCTTGAATCCACCCCTTGCAGACCCAATAAACGAATTTTTTTTAGAAAAACTTCTCATTGAAATATTAGATTAAGGTTCATCAACTGCAACATTTCTGGTAATTTTTAGGGGGAAAAAAACCACCCATCTCACAACCTGAGAAATTATTAAGAGACTTCATTTTAAATCCAACATTAAACAAATTTGTGGGGAGAAAAATAACCAAGAGGACTGAGGGTGGCTTTGCACAGTTAAAAATTATTGATGTATTAAATTGGTACTATTACTATGGACATTTAAAAAGTAAAACGTGAGTAATGCCCTCTTCTTTTTTTTTCCCAAGGATGATGAGGTAGATGTGAGACCAGCCAAGAAATCTGAGGCTCCATTTACTCATAAAGTAAATATGAAGGCACGTTTTGAGCAAATGGCAAGGGCTAGGGAAGAAGAAGAACAGAGGAGAATTGAAGAACAAAAATTACTACGCATGCAGTTTGAACAAAAAGAAATTGATGCTGCATTACAGAAGGTAGAGATTACAAAGTACCTTTTCTTCAGTCCTCACTGTCATTTAACTTGGCTTCTGATTACCACTGATGGCATCAATGCCAGGAGTATAAAAGGAGTATAAATAATTTGTATTTATATAAATTATTGCATTCGTGTAATTAATTGCTTTTGAGTTTTTAATATTTTGAAGAGCATGAGAAATATACTGCAATGAAAGTGCAGTTTCCTTTGAATATTCTGAAAATGGAATCACTATTCATGTCTATACTTTCCCCTAAGACACCAGCCATACCAGCTTCATGAGAACAAAGTTTAGACAGCATTTATTGCTTGTTCCATATTCAGAACATTGTTTTTTTTAGCATGGATAGGCATCTCCCCTTCTTAAAAACAGCTTTTCTGTAATCAAGTATGTGTTACTAGCAGTCATGCTGCTATTGCTACTCTGAAAATTCTAAACTGGATTATTTTAAAACAGAAAAGGGAAGAGGAAGAAGATGATGAGGGAAGTGTTATTAATGGTTCCACTTGTGAAGATGAGGAAGATCAAGCTCGATCTGGAGCTCCCTGGTTCAAGAAGTCACTGAAAAACACATCAGTTGTTGATGGTGAGCCAGTGAGATTTACAGTTAAAATTACTGGAGAACCAAAACCTCAAGTCACATGGTGGTTCGAGGGGGAAATGTTGCAGGACTCTGAGGACTATCAATATATTGAAAGAGGAGAAACCTATTGCCTGTATTTGCCTGAAACCTTCCCAGAAGATGAAGGTGAATATATGTGTAAAGCAGTCAACAACAGAGGCACATCTGCTAGCACCTGTATTCTCACCATTGAAAGTAAGAGTTAGTGTTTTCATTTGCTTAAGTCTCAAATGCTCTTCTTGTATCTTTCCTATTGCGAAAAATCTATTAATCTCTTTCTCTTAACCTTTTTATTTTCTAGCTGATGACTACTAATGCTCTACTTTAGCTGGAATCTTTCTTCCCCTCAAAACTTTCTTACTGCATCATCTCTTTTTCTGATGGGGCCAACTAAAGAAAGCAAGGATATGCATTGTCATTCCTGCATCAGATACAAATAACCTTCAAGTTGTGTGTGTCCAGGTTCCTTGCTCAGTACAGAATTCAGTATTGCAGGCTAAAAAGAAGGAATCAATGTGTGAAAGATCAACTAAAAGGAAAAAATGGAATGATAGTAGCGCTCCCATATTTGAAGACCAACTGTTGTGTAATAGTATAAAGCTAAATACACAATCTGGAAACTTCTGTAGTAGTGTAAATCTACTGGTATAGTTTTGCATGAGCACTAAATATTTAAGCTGTTTTACTTTATCCCAGAGGCATAGAACTGGCAAAAGGAAATACTTATTGACGATTTTTCAAGAACTCCAGTGTATTATTTTTAAACAATAAAAGATTACATAACTGCTCGCTTTTGTTCTGTGGTTCAAAGAGCATCAGTTTGGTGATCATTTTTTAAACAGACTTGCATTTGAACTCTTAGGCTCTTATCAACCTATGCAGCTGATAATCCAAACAGTAAAAATAATCTCAGTAAGGCCTGTAGTTATCATTAGAACATCAACATTTGCTTGTAAAAATTCTACTTTTTCATTTCTTAGAAGACAGAGAAACAGCTTGTGACAACAGTTCAACATGAGCCAACAGTTAAGTTGATAGGAAGCAATTATTTTCAGGAAATACATCATTTTTCAACGTTCATTTTCTTTTGATGCAATGACTTTACTGCTGCATCTCTGAACTACGCCTGCTTGAGAATAGCACACTATTTTTCACTAAGATCTCTCTGGTATCATCAGTCCTAAAGCCATTGCGCTAAACCCATCTGAATTTTTCAGCATAAGCTTCTATAAAGAGTTATTTTACACGTAAGCCACATTTTCAACCGGCTCAAGAGCACATGCAGAGCCGCCTTAGCATAAGACATGGTAAGCCAGAGTGGTTTAAGCTTATGGAAATATTGAAAAATTAAGAAATTTTACTATGGTCAAATGTGTTGACTGCACTTAATACAGTTCCCCACGGAAGTCACTCTTTTGCCTCAATAAAATAGTTGAGAATAAATTCAGAGAAATCTTGAAAAAAAATTATAAGCTGCATGACGTTTTCAGTGAGTATTTGAATAGCCATATAAACAGACTTTCATGTGGGTGATGTTCATTCACACGAGTCTTAGATGTTGCGGTATCTTTCCTCTAAAGCTGTAACTTCAAACTAACGAAGGCAAGGTAGGAGCATAAGAAAGACAAAAACATTGCTATTATTATCCATCAGTTTACATTTATTGAAGAAAACCATACAAAAAACATTATACAGTTAACGTGTACCCATATTACATACAATGTCAATGCAAGCTCAAAACCACATTTTTGTAAAGCATTCAATTTACCTCAAGTCCAAGCTGCATCTCCCTAAGACACTGTTCCCATCACAGTTGCCTTTTAAAGCCAATCTTCTTTTTACACACGGGTAGTTTCTGCAGAGAACACTTTTCTCAGGACGAAAATGCATTTCACATGCACGCAAGAGAAATATTTGTGCATACATACGAGTTTTATAAGCTATTGCTAGGGAAGAAGGAATCCTGTCAACTGCAGGCTTTCTGAAAGGCCCGGTCCCCCCCCACTTCCAGACAAAAGCAAAATAAGAGCCCTTAGCATGCAATGGAAAACTTAAAAATTACTTTGGAAGAGAACAGGGGTGAAACATTTTCTACCATCTGATACAATAAAATACTACTGGTAAAACGATGAAACATGCCAAGATAGGCTGTGCAAGGGAATAACAATCCTGTCTGCCTGCTCAACTTGAACAAAACAGATGACCTGTGACCGTGCTAGACTGAAGATCATCCACCTGACATTTTACTTCATGTCCTACTAGAGTCTAGGCTGCAGAACGGTATATGAAAATCTTTCCCCTGCTTCAATGCTTCCCTTACAGAACTTTTCATACTCTTTACACTCTACCTAATTTAAGACTCCAAGGGGGGGAAAAAAAAAAGCAAGAAACATATAAACACAGCTTATGGACAAGTTCATTACATTTCTAAGAAAATCTAATTATCTTCTGCCATCAAAGTTAACTCCAATTATTTTTTTTTCTTTTTAAAATTCTCCTAAGAACGATGAATTTGGAGAGTTGAAAAATAACCACTACATTTAGTACAAAACAGCATGCCTGTAAGCTCTGCAGTGATAAAGTCAATGCACCTCAAGTGCTATATGCTGAGGTAAGAAACTCATCTTCCAAACCCCACCCAACATTCCAATAAACTGGCTTTCTTCTTTGTTTCCTCCCACTGGCTAAACTTACCAACTGAAATATTGTTAATAATATTTTAGGAATGACAGTTATAAGAAAAAAACACCATGTAAAAGGAAGTGAAGAAATGACTCACCCCAACACTAAAATTCACAGTATCAAAATCCAAACGGTACACACCTAACTTTTTCTTGTGTCAAAAATGAAGTCAAATTACACATTACACTACAGATAATCAAATATTAAGTAGCTTGAGAAACTAAACGACAACTATTGATTTAGTTCAAAAAGTCAAGATATCTAAGCTTGACCATATAGAAGAATATAAATTAAAATTGCTTGTTTAGTATTATTAAAATCACAGTTAAAAAAAAAAAACAGATCATGGAACATTTATGGTCAAACAAATAATACTTTCAAGAATGAGAAGTGATCAAAACAAAATTATACCCTACACCATGGGATACATTTCAAATCTGTTATGCTTTTGCCAATTTTACCTTCTACATGGAGCCCTTCTATGGTCCATGCTCATCGGCTCACCAATGGCATACACTCAAAGGATTCCTCTTTACTGGTAGTAACTATCTCAGGACCTGATTCTATGAGCTATGATTTGGTGCTTGCAGCATCTTCAGCACTGTGTGTGAAAATGAAGGCAGTATTTTTGAATATTTTTCTTGAATGTACAAATAAGCAGGACTTTTGAAAGAGGAGCAGCACATTTCAGAAACAGAATAATCAACAACAAAAAAACAAACAGATGCTGCTTTACTTTAAGCTAAAAAAAGAAAAACCTGTACCAGACCATCTATAAGACATACAAACATTTTAAACTATCAAAATATACAGCAATTCAGTTAAAGTATCAAGAAACAAGATACACTGACTGATATATGGATAAAATATTATTTGCTGTATCGTTAACATTTAATTGGTGCACATGCTTTTCCAAGTAAAACATACTAATCTGTGAAACTCCAGATTCTATTTTCCTACCACGTCAAGTATGAATTAGCAAACTGAGTTATCTCAAAATGCCACTAACACACTGTAACTGTAAGACAAGTCATCAAGTTCAGCGGCAACAAGAACTTATATTCTTTGTATTTACGTCTTATGGATTGAGTGAGAACAGTGCCCTACTAGAAAAAACATTTGTGAAGGCTGTTGACATTTCTATCACAAGTAATTCCTGCATATTTTCAAGGTTTTGATTCTCTAATTGCAACAAGTAGCTATTTGAGGAAAAAGAACAAAAATGACTACTTATTCTGCTTGACTTCAACTACTGCAGTCTACTCATCTTTTCTTAAGAAAAAAACGATACATATTTACCTAGAAATATAAACAGTTGTTTAAAAACTTAAAGACTTTCCACTGAAATGGAACCGTGAGTAACAATGCATTTGGGAAAGCAGAAGATTGCTTTTCAATACACAACCACAAAGATCTCACAGGGACAACATTAATGTACTGAAATATTTAAATTTATATACTTCCTTAGGTTGTGCTTACCTGTTGCTTTTTTGCAGCAGAACCTAAGGTGGAAGGTCTGGGAAGGCACTGTGAAGTATAAATAATTGCACTGTTTGCAATTAATAAAGATTTTATACCTTAAATGAATCAAAATCAACAGCCTCCATTTTGTGAATGATAAAAGAATCCAGTGAATTCAATTTTGCTCAGTTCAGTACATAACAAATGCACCATTCTTTAAGATTATCTACAAAATACCATGCAAAATATCTGAACTATTATACTTCATACCCTACACTAAAGATAGCAAATACCCTCCTATCCTTTATAAGGTACCAGAATAATTCCTAATTGTAAAGGGATAAAAATAATTCCTTCCATTTCTACAGCACAGTACATACATTGCTAATTACCTGAATAAACTACTTCAAATTTCAAGCCTCAACTTTTACTTCTCTGTGCAGCCACCCTAAAAAAAAATATTCTCAAAGCAACAATACGTTGTTCCAAGAAAGTAAAGTAACAGTTATAGAGTTAAAACATACCTACATCACTACATATCTGCAAACTATCTGACGACAAAAACAACTTCTGTCTATCAAGTGGCTCCAAAAACTTCAACGTTACGATATGCATACTTTAATACACTGAATGATACAGCTGTCTCAAGAGCACTAAAGGAAATACTATTACTCAGATAAACAGCAACATAATTTTTTCTTTTTTTTTTTTGCTATTGCTATACCATTCAGGAATACTTACCCACAAAGCTGACATTATGTGTATGTAATATGTATATACGCAAACCTATGTTTCTGAATTAAGAAGCAATTACGATTTCCTAAGATATCAGCACTGTATTCCAACATAATATTCACACAAGTACGGCATTTTCATTATGTGGAACATTGACAAAAAGATACTGTTGCAGTTCATCAATTTGTCATTCTGATGTACTTACAGTGCAATGCTCCTTGAAGGAACAATCAAGGATGATACACAGCACAGTCCTCCTCACCCCTACAGAGCTAGTTCTATACTGGCTGGATCAAACCTGCACTTCAACAGACAATGGCAAGACAGACTGTATTGCATGTTGTCTAATATATGCAAAGAGCCAATAAATATGCAAAGAGCAAACAGGATTTCAAGAGAATCAGACTTTTTAGTATGAGCATTAGAGCAATAAGAAATTTCAAGTATATTAAAAAAAAATAAAAATCAATCGATTCAAGTACTTGAGTATTTACGAAAATAGAAGTTATCTGCTCTGCAGGAAGTTCTCAACCACTCCCCATCACTCAAACAAAACAGCGTTTCAAGGACAGATGCAATTTCTGTAACTACTATGCATACCACATTGACTTTTCTACACTGAATTTTGAAGTGGACTACTTTTAACTGAAGGCTTAAGCACATTAGACTTATAATAAATTTTATAACTAGCCTGAAAAAATCCTTAAAATAATTATGCAGGAACAGCTTTGAAATATTCAATTAAAAACAAGTCATCTGTTGTAACAGCTGCACAGGTCTGAAACAGTGGTCACATGTAAAAGGAAATTTCACTGTTAATGCAATGGAAGTATGCCAAAAGATCACCTTAAACACATGCAGTTTTAATCAAATAGAAAGAAAATTAAGATATCAAGATTACTGGTGCTAGGCAGCAAAATACAATGAATGAAAGAGATCCTCCATCTACAACTATTCTGCAAGAGGGGAAAAACATGCTAATGACAACTGTTTAAAACTCAACAAAGCTCCAAGGGGAAAAAAGAAAATCTCATTGTGTACAGGTACCTTGATTCAGCGTTGTAAATCAATCCTATAATTCTTTAAATACCCACATATCCAACTTACCGACACAGGAGGTTTCATATTATTTATTGTAAAGCACAAAACAGGCATTTTAAAAGTGATAAAGAATACATTGAAAAAGTACATTTATATCACAAAGCATTGACCACATAATTGCAAATACATTTGCTGGAATGTGTACATCTACACTAATACTAAAAACAAACCATTTTTCATTTCTACACAGAAATATTACCTCCTATCAGTAGTGATAGATATTTTGTACATTTTCAAAAACACTATTTTTTTTTTTTTAAACCAAACAAAATTAAGATCTTCATCAAGGCGTCTGCATCCATACATTTAACAAAGGTATTTTCCCCCACACAATGAAGCAAATACTGTATTGTCCACTTCTTATTATTGGCCCTGTGCAGAAGAGATACATAAGAGATACACAACAAGTTAAAGAAAATCCTTTAAATCGAGCTAACTCAGGAGTGAAGCCTTTAAGAAAGAAAAATTGGTTAATGTAAATGGTGGTGGCTTCTTGCATGGTTTTCAAAACCCTGGGAGGAGAAAGTTTTTTTCTTTTTAAAAAAAAAATTAAAATCACCGAACACACAGATAGATACAGAAATCAAGTTATCATGTAAACGTCTTCTATTAATTATTCTGATAATAGTAGTTATTGTGCTAGGGAAAAAAAAAAAGATGCATACTCCAAAGGTAACAAAGCAGGAGACATGCAAAAAAATATCTATAACCACTGAAACAGAAGCCAGCCAGAAAACACACTGAAGGAAGTTTATACCTGTGGTGCTGGAGGATGTTGCGGCATTCCCTGGGGACTTGTCTGGGCATAGTATGCTGCCTGCTGCCTGTAGTACTCAGCCCATGCTGCGCTGTAATCCGGCTGACCACCTGGCGGAGCTCCAGCAGGTGCAGGAACTGCTTGACCTACAAGTGATTCAGGTTATATAGCTTTGCTGCTGCAACAGAAGTGAAACAATTTCGAAATCTTGCTGCCTAACCAACACCACTTTGCTTACACTTCTCAACAACCTCGTGGCTGCTCCTTCTTACCTTACTACTCATTCTATTATTTTAATGCAGTGATTTCCACTGAGACAGGATTTTCCAACTCCTGAACCACGGTACAAAGCGTAAGTCCTTATAACTTAAGGTCTAAACAGACCTGATCAACCAGTTTAAACCAAAATACAAGTTAGCAGGGAAGATAGCTTTCTGTCACCTATCTAGACTGACCTTATCTTATACTCTACAGGATGCAATACTTAATTTGTCAGAACCTCATTTATTCACTCCCCCAGTTTCGGTATGCTCAGTGGGACTTCTGCATTTCTGCAAGTTATCTTTTTTCAGAAGAGCACTAATTTTTGTGAACCTTTATTCCCCAAGAGTACAGCCCTGAAACTTCTCAACCACCACTCAAAGCACCAGTGCCTGTAAGTAACAGTATACACACACACGCAGCTAAGAACAACTGATCTTTCCAACAAAATCAAATAGCACTTTAAAACGTTTTTATAAAGGTGGTAAGACTTTTACATTGACTCTTTTGGGTATCAAAAATGTTACAGCCAAACTCAAGACCTAAGTCATACGACTATTTCAAGGAAGGTTTGTAGCAGGCGTATTTTCTTCCTTTCCTCTCATTTCAGAATGAGCAAAGCCACTCCAGTTATTACCACTATGTTCTTCACAGATTTTTATCTCAAGGGTTCTTTGCTAGTTACCAGTGAAGAAGGTACCCGACTATGAACACAATAACCTTCTCTATTCAGCCACTGCTGGCACACATCCAGACAGAAGGAGTCCATATATATTTTCTTAAACTTCTGAAACAGAGCGCTTCTTACCACTGTAATACACGATCTTAAGAGGTCAGAATACTTCCATTTGGAAAAAAATAAAATAAAAGCCAGGACTGGATTACTGCCACTGAAACATTACCATTGGAATACGAACCACATCCACTCTCCCAGCCAAATTGTTACACGTTTTTTTAGTGTACAAGGAAACCAAACCAACCCCTATCCTATCACAGTACATCAAACCAACCTGAGTAAAATGCAAGCTTCCATCCTATACAATTTTAAGACAGTGCCCCTAGACTGATCTTCTGCTCATAAGGGAGAGCTTCCAAAGGATGAAAGCTAGAAGTTCTCAATACTACCTGTATTAACTCACTTTTTATTCAACTCCAAGACCACAGAGCAGCCTTCTGGGGAGTACAAGTATCAAGGATTCTAATAAACTGCTTTCTACAGTATCAGATAGAAGGGTGTTTTTTTTACTTTTGTTTTTAATCCCGAACTCTTCAGGAATAAAAAGTGTGAGCAGAAAATGTGAATATCTGACGCTGCACTACCCTGAATGTGTACACATCAGTCTTCCATTCTCTAGCCATGTAACTTATGTAGTTTTTCCACTTACGCTGTTGGTATCATTAAACAAAAAAACAACAACAGAAAAAGCTCTCTCCATCAGTTTCTGTATTATACAGTAACACAGTTTTCTTAGAAAAACTAACCAACACTTACTGAAAACTGCGGAGCTTCAAACACACGTTACCATTTACACTTACACCCTACCATAAATTACAATTTATGCTTCTGTCAACAAGTTTAACCAAAGCTACCTTTAAAATATGGCTACAGACCATCCCAGGATACACTTTTTCCAAGTTTCCAAAGCAATGTATGTATTAACTCCTACAATGACATACAGATCATTTAGTGAAATGTGACTTCGTGTTCCTTGTGAACCATTACCCATGGAAGATTGTTACTTATGTAGTTAAATGTTTACTTGAACTCTAGCAGAGAAAAAGAAAAATAGTATGTCTTCAGTTCAAGACAACAGCACCAATATGTCTTCAAGCATGAAACTGCTGTCTTGTTAACCTAAAGTTTAAAACAAGTTTTTAAATGTATGACTTAGGGTACTAGGAGACAAAAGGCTTGAGCCACCTACGAGACACACATACAGTAACTTACCGGTGTGCATAAGCAATTTCATTAGTTCTTCAGTCTTACTTTTAATTGTATTTGCTACTCAAAGCAATAGTTCCTGAGCAAAACAAGGGTCTGAAAAACAGGATGGACCTTGCCACTATGTTTGTGAGTTGGTAACATGTAATTTTCAAGCCACTGTTATAACACGCTTAAAAATCATAGGCAAAACACATGTTCTCTGTGATTAGCTGTGTCCTATTAAACAAGCAGCAAGTCACTTAGGAAAACAGTATTACAGTTTTCATTACAATGTTCGGAGCACTTTAGTTTTTAGGTCACTACATGAGAAAAATCCATTTCACCAGTTGCAGTATCACATGAAACTTGTTCAGCTTAGCACCACTATGAGCTTATCACTGCCTTATCAATGCAGTCTTCTCCAGTAGCAGAACTAAAATTATTTGGGCTCTGCACCCACGTTTCAGTTCAACTACCTGAAACAGCACATAAAAAAAATTCATACATGACATCTATTTGTGTAATTATCTGTGCTGTGAGAAATCTGAAATGGAATCCAAGAATAATTCAGAATTATGGGTCATCTCCTTTTGCACGAGTTACAGCCAGCAGCATTACAGCACAACAGGAAGCACGAACAGTAGTAGCTGTGTTTGAGAGACGTGCGATCACAAGAACGTGCTGATGTAGAACCTTTCTATATGTTAGATCTTCTACCACTTAACATAGTAAAGGAAGCAAGGGAGAACACCAAATTATTTACTGCAAAACAGGGAATCTGCTCCTCAATCCCACTTGTGCACTTCATCCTCCAAGCAGATAACAGGAGAAATTACAGATTCTATCTCAGGGCTTTCAACATGCCAAAGCAGAAGGCTTTTATAATTTACAAACTCAGGCTAAGACTAGAAAAAAAAAAAAAAGATGAGAACCACCTGTTTTTCCTCTTACTTGATTTTTGTTAGAATTTATCCATTTTGAGTTTTAAGAACAATTCTTTATATTTCCTAATGTCTCCCTCTTAGCGTTAAGACCCCTTTTTGGACTTGTTCCCCAGAGCTACCCACCACCTTTCAAGCCATTATTTACTTAGAGCAAGTGCAAGACTACTGCAATGCTCACTTTGCTTTTCAGAGATAACAAAAAGATGGCAGAGTCCCTGCTAACAAATTAAATTGCTCTTAATTTAAGGGCAATACAAAAGCTCTAGTACCTTGTATTGACCATGTGAGCTGTAGTAACACAGACAGCAAATTTAGAAAACAATTAACCCCCACCAAAACCAAACAATAAAAAACAAAACTTGTTACATGAAACTGGAAGAGAAAGAATGTTCATTCTTTCATAATTACATAAAGGGGACACATAAAGGGGTGCCATTCAAAGAGGGGGGGGAAAAAAAAGAAAAAAATATCAATTAGTCCCACTAAAATTAAACAAACAAAAAAACCCCAACAAACGAAAAACCAAATAAATCAGATGTCCTCTTCTACAAATCTACATCACATATAATAAACATGAGGGATCAGTACAGTCGAAACATTTACATACAAGACTTTATGATGATTTAAAGATAGCACTTTCTGCCAATGTACAAGACCATATACTCTCTTTATTTAGTCAGTGATAGAACCTTAAACTGTAAATGTAAATACACTTTGCTTCTTAGAAGTCAGGTTGACCAACTATTTTCAAGAAGCTTGCAACAATATATAAACTTCAGTTTAAAGCACAGAACATAGATGCTGCAAAGCAAATACTATTAAAAAACCATATCATGTAAATGAAAGCTAGTTATGATTTTAATACCTTGATCACAGAAAGCAGAAGTTAGAACAAGAAGGAAGATAACTGAATGCATATATGGCAAAGCTACTTAACACCAAAACCAACATTTTCATTAGAAGAACAACCAGGCCTCCGAAAGGTACCTGAAAATATTTTAAAATACTCAAAATTTTAAGCACCTAAAAACGATTGTATCCCAGTGATTGAGTACAGACATCTTTAAGCAGAAGGTTTTTTTCCCAAAGCTCATTACTGGAATGAATACAATTAAATGCCTTCACTATTATTCTCTGCTTTTCTTCCAAGGTGCGGGGTTTTGGTACAGTAGTTTGGGGGACAAGTTGATAATCCTTTCTTCTTTAAGAAAAATAAACCTCATCAAATGAGGCATGCAGATCTCCTACAACATCCTACAGAAAAAGGTGAAATATGCACACATACCCATTTTTTTGTAGTATTCCTCCCATGCCTTTGTGTAGTCAACCTGCCCTGCTGGTGCTGGGTTTGGCTGATCTCCTGAATTGAGCAACAAGAAATAAAGGTTTAAATAAAATGACTAATTTTGGTTTTATATAACAATCTAAAAACAATCAGATGAACTTTTAAAGTAATAATAATCTCAATATTACTCAAATCTGTCACTGAAAGCCTATGTGAAATAAGCTGCTAAAAACAAAAACAATTACTGAAAGAAACCAAGAATTATGTGAAATATTCAGCATGCAATCAAAATTCAGAAAAGCGTACATCTCTCGCTGTTTAAAATGCTAATTAAAATGCATTAAAGCCTCTAACTATTACGATACACAATTTAATACTACAGCTGTAATTTTCTTGAAACCACAGGAAGTGAGGCAACTGTTTAAGCAAATGGCAACTAACTGGCTCATTCCATTTTTGCTTCTGACTGACCACACTAAAAAGATGCAAATTAAACTAGCCTAAGCAGCAGGAAAATTATGTGTTCGGAGTTACATTACAAGACAAAGAAAAGATGACCTTCATTAATGCTGAAATAAAAAAACAGCAACGCTGAAAGCTGTAAACAATATTTTTTAAGAAAACAACTCACCTTACAGTAAGTTTATTCAACATACAAAGACAATAGAAAATTATGGCACATCTACAACCACAGCAATAAGAAACTTATCCACTTTACTAAGCAGCTACCTTGCCCGTTGGTTTGGGTTGTAGCTGGTCCACCAGGAGGGGCTGCAGGTGGTGGCTGTGCTTGCTGCTGATAGTAGTGAGCATAGTAAGCTGCCCATGCTGCTGAATTAGGATCTGTTCCTGGCTTTCCTGTGAAATAAAATATAAGCACTTATGAAAACACTGCTCTCAATCAGCCCTATCCTACGCACCTTTATTTTCCTCCAAAGAAAAATCCATTTAATTAATCACGTCAGCCTTCCATTTTTCCTTTCTAGCACAAGCGTTCTATTGGGTTTCATATAAGTGCACCGTATAAAGCACACTTTCACAAGACTGCTGAGACAGTACCTTTCTAGAAACCATGCTGCTACAGCATCATTTATGAAAAAATTTTTAAGCAGAAACATATTAGAATTTATTTAAACAGTCATGTTACTGAACAGCTGCAACCATGAATCATTCTATCAGCAAACTTCAATGGTTTCACTCTCATTATAGCCTTGCACCCACAATACTGGCAAAAGTAAGACAATTGCAATGTTTTTTAACAGTAAAATACAGAAACAGTATTGTAAGAACCTGGGTTCCCATATGTGGCTATAAAGCATCACTGTTTACTTACAGCTTTTTAGTAAAACAAATGATTGCAACATTCGCATCTTCTGTGGCTATTTCCATGCTTCCCTTATTTTTAACTACATCTAGGTAGGCCAATGATGTTGCTTCCTAGAGTCTTATTTCTCTAATGTTTCTCACATATAGCCTGTAGGAACGGTTATTCTTCTTGCTGAATCACACAGAGATTGATTACATTAACACACTGGCAATCCGCAAAGATTTCATATCTGCTATTAGAAACCATGATGTTCTATAACACGACCGGCTCCCTTTAGTATGATTTGCATCCTTGAAGAACATAAATATCTGTGAATAATTGGGGCCAAATGATGAAAAATTTCACACAAGACCACATACACAAATGACACCTTAGGAGAACTACTATGGAAACAAAAATATATTTTCCCCAAACCAAAAATAGCTAAGCAAGTGACTGACTGAAGAGAAAGAAGAAATCCCCTGAGAAAAAACATCAGAGACATGAAAACCAGAACACAACAAATTTCATGCAGTATTGCATTAAGCAGTCAGATGTAACCAGTCAATATGCATACAGTAGTATCAGCATAGAGAAAGCAAAGTTAACAGTTGGCTGTTCCCCTTTTAAATTACACTGCTAGCTTTGACAACTGTGGATTTAAGCAATATTACTACATTGTGGGACTGTGCTTAACTTTTCTGAGGATACTGTCAAAGGATAACCTATCATGTGCTCACTGCAGAAATGCTTCCACATAAGAGAAGAATTGCATACTCAGCTTAACACGTTACTAAACGTAAAAGCAGAAGGAACCACATCTATTGAACAGCTTGCTTGGATAAACAAAGAACAGTATACTCATGACAGATGCAGCCAATACTACACAGCCTCATTTAACACAGAGCTCATATGTAGGATTCTAAGGTTACCTGGAAATAGCAAATAAGCGATTGCTTGGTTCCACCCCCCACCCCTTGCCTTTTATAGCTATTGCTCCAGAACAAAAGATCACAACGTGCAGTTCACTGAATTTCCAAAGAACGTGACTGTAGTAAGTAGCTCCACTACCATGCAACAATACAAGCATGGCATGGAGGAAGAATCTGGGGAGAAAAAACCACACCAAAAAAACCAGCCATATGTTGTGTTGAAATGAGTGACTGTGGACACCTGCATAGAAATTGTTCAAGCAAAAGCTAGTCAAAAGAAACACCAACTTCAACTGCACCAACGAAAACTTCATTAGATTTATAAGACAAGTATTTACCTGAAAAACAGCAATAAAATTATCAAGACAAGTATTTGCCATTTTTCTTCATAAAATCATGAAAAGGTGGTAATGAAAAAGACTAACTTTTTGGCAATGGTTTTGGATTAAATGACAATTGGTAGGTTGAGACTTCAGGTCAAGTCACCCGGAATCATTCTACTTTCAAGTACTGGCAACAGGCATTTTTTAATACAGAGCAGAACACATGCAAAATTACCATATGAGTTTAGGAACTGAACCTACAGATGGTTCTTTGCCAAGAGCAGCTATATAAAAGACTTCGATATGAACAGAACTCTAGATCGTAACATCTTCCGAAGTCCTATCTTTTCCCACTCATTCCAGGATCAGTGGCTATCAGAAAATGATGTATGCAATTTTAACAAAAAAGAAAACTGAAATCATTCAGTTCAAGTTCTGAAGAACGCCTGCCTCAAACAAATGAGGTACAAGTGACTCAAGCATCTAGCCTTACCATGCCTTCTGCGAGTGCAGTTGAGATTCCCGACTTGCTTTAGTCCAACCAAAGGATGCAACTTAAAAGCAGGAGACTAAAACTTCAGAAGTTGTAACTAAGAAAAAACTCCTGATTTTGACAAAGATAAACAGACACAGAAAAAACAGATCCTACAAAGATGCATTTCAAAGAAAATATGGAACTATTATAACAAAGCCTCAAAATACATAATCCTGTGTACTTTTATTGTATCAAGAACAGCACAACAGAAGTTTCATTCCTCAAAAAGGACTGAACAAAATATATTTGTACCAGACTCTGAAGAGCAACCTCATATAGGTCAACAAAAGCTAGAAATATACAATACAGCATACTGTTCAAAGTCAGGATCAGGGAGGCTGTTCAAAATAAAATGAGAACTCATTGAGCACTGAAAAAGAAAACACATTCTCAAAGAACTTTATGTAACAACATAAAAGCTAATCATATTCCATTACAAGAAAAAAAGAATGGATTTGCACAAGATCAGATAACCAAGCACCTCACAAGAAGTATCATAAACTGGGATGCAAGATCAATAACATTTAATGAAGAAGCACATTCCAGCTCTAACAACCAAATTTGAACATCTCAAGAAACAGGGAGAGGGGGGAGTATAGAACATACATAAATTGACCATCTGTAAAGAAAAGCCTTTCAGAGTTACCAGTGAAACACATGTATTAAGAATGCATATACTTGTAAGGACAAAACAAACGCGCTCGAAGTTTACCACGCTACAGTACACTGTGCTCCATTCCTTACCTGGATCTGGTGGATTTGGTGGCTGCCAGTGTGGATAAGCATTTCCCCACCCTTGTGGAGCATACGGAGCTGGAGGACCACTAGAAAAGACCAAACAATAAAATAAATTGAAAGCCAGTGTCAGGGTCACACAAAGAAGAAAGCTCACTGAAGCAGTACTTACTGAGGTGCTGGGCCAGGAGGCCCTGGATTATAAGGAGCTGGGTTATATGGTCCCATGGGAGCACCAGGGCCTGGTGGCCCAGGAGGTCCATGTGGGCCAGGAACAACACCATGGGGTCCATGGGGAACAGGTGGACCCAATGGATTTACCGGACCCTGTAACAGAAGAAGCACGTCGATGAAAATGAACCCAGAATAAGGACCTTTCTGCAGTTTAGATGTATAAATCTGAACAATTTAAGAACGGCATCTAAAAGGTTTGATGGCTCTTAAACTTCCTGGGAGAATATGGTCTTTCTGGTAATGTTTAATTAGGTTAACAAATAGAGTTGAATTATTACTTCCACAGCTGCTTTAAGTTGCATTTATCTCAGTTTTCTTGATGAATAAAAATTTTAGAAAAACACTGATTTTCCCACCAGTTGAATTAAAAAACAACAACAAAGCAAGACCATCAGCGTTTTAAAGTACTGATGCATCTCAATCTGGCTATCACAATGATTATATACGTTTGTAAGGTCAGGTACAAAAACCAGGCAGTAATTTTTTTTTTTACATGCATACACAGGCATACAAAAATACAGTGTCATTTAGGGATTAAAACTATAACTGAACATACCAAGACTGTATACTAAGAGTAGAATACTAAACAAGGAGCTTACTAGTTTTAAGAAAATGAAAGATACCTTTGAAGTTGTCAAATGTATCATTATGCACAAAGCAGGTACATTCAACAACTTAGCATTACAAAAATAAACTTTAACTATAAACGCAGACACAATTCATTATCAATCAACTTGTTATCTGATACACTAATTTGGAAGTGAAATAAAAGTAAAAAAAAATCTCACAAGAGACTAGCTGTCTTCTCTGTTTACTTATGAAACAAAATATAGTTGAACACTCACTCCAATCTTCTCTTCTATAAGTTGCCGTGCATAATCTATTTGCTGGGGCGTTCCACGGATAGTAAACATCTTCATGTTTGGGTCTGCATTAGGTGGAGGATTTCTTTGAAGTTCTATTCTAGCACCAGACTGTTGGCTTATGCTTTTAATAGTTTCACCACCTACAATGAAACATACAACTTTTATAACATTAATGCATTAAGTGAAATGAAAAGATTCAATCAAAACAGAGAAAAATCAACTATATAGAAGTTTAAAATTAAGAACTGAGAAGTCACCTATGCGTGAGTCACATAAAAGCACTTTAAGAGCACTTAAGTCTCTTCACTGTACCTAGAGCATTGATTGCAATAAACCAGTAAATATGATTTAAGACAATATTGTTACTAAAAAAAAAACCAACAAAAAACAGCAAAGAACTCCTACTATGCTGTTTACTTCTTTTTCCACTCATGTAAAGATGTAACATTAGTCACAAAGCAAACAGTACCTGCAGTTATCATTGAATACAACTGTAAAGCCTAAACTCCTATAAAGCGGTAGTTAAAAACATATTACAAAACTAGAAGATGAACGTATGGCAATGTCCATGTTTTTTGCAGTGCACTACCAACAGAAATACAAATACCTCTAAATCAGCTCTTCCCATTAGAGAATCCTGAGAAGATACTTGTATCATTAGTAGAAACGAAAGTTTCAAAACAGGTCATTTGGCATTTAAAAAAATAAATAAATCAACCTCCTGGGTCAAGAACTGAACTCTGTCAGCCTATTTGTTGTGTCTGAAAAATACACTTGTTACAAAAGAAGATAACAATTTTCAAGCATACACTAATTTAGAAGATGAAATTCTATGAGAAGTGATTGTTTTAATAAACACCAAAAAAAATTGTCACGTGATTCCACTGGAAAAGATCTTCACCATAATGTATGAAAATTAGTCTTAGAGTGATTTACAGATGCAGTAACACTAGGTTGATGAAACAAATTCAAATGCAAGTTAAGTAGAATACACATCTAAGAATCTAGCAAACACTACAAATGTAGTTTAGTATTTATCACTGTTAAATACATAGGTTAGAGAAATTGCTTGCTTGATTTTTATCTATTGTGGTGTGTTTTGCTGAAGAAAATCTTTCCTACCTGAAGTCTGATAGTGCTAGAACAAGGGGTAATGGTTTTAAACTAACAGGGGAGATTTAGATTAGATGTTAGAAGAATTTTTTTATTATTATTTTTTATTATTTTTTTAAATCAGAGGATGGTGAGGCACTGGCACAGGCTGCCCAGTGAAATTCTGGATGCCTCGAGGCATTCAAGGCCAGGCTGGATGGGGCACTGGGCAGCCTGATCTAGCAGTCAGCAACCACGCTCATGTCAGGGGGTTGGAAGTGGATGATCTTACAAGTTCCTTCCAAATCAAGCCGTTCTATGAAAAGAATATTACGGCTGTTATAATTCAGCAGGACTGTGTTGCTATGCTATATACAGAACTATATGCAGGGACTTTTCCTTGAAGCGCCTCTTTAGTATGGATATTTATGGAAACAGAAAGAAAAAAATTATTATCATTTTTTTTAACGTAGAGATGCACATATACATAAAGATACATTGCCTTTGCCAATGATTAATCCAGTTTTGCCAGTGGGAACAATAAAATTGAATTCCTGTAATCCACCAGGGGGCCCCATGTTCCAGTTGCCTTGACCTCTACCCCTTCCTCGACCACCAGGTCCTCCTGGTCCACCAGGGTTACCAGCCTAAAAAGAAAAAGCAACAAATTAGCATGTTTATGAAAATTACTGCAAAAAAATTACATTTTACTTGTTTTACACAACTCTGTATATCAAAGGTGAGGACAGAAAGGATGAACTAAAACAGCAATAAGTTTCAACTGTAAAAAGGTATAATTTCCAAAAAATGTAGCAGTGATGTCTATCTCATGAAAAACAGTTTTTAAGCACTAATTTCAACCAAAGGTAACAGCATACTGGCTATTAAGACATACAAAGCAGCTCTGAAGCAGAGATTGAATACTGTTATGCCTTTGAATCAGTATTACCAGTGCCAACTTGACTACTAAAACTGCAGCTGTAAGAGCAAACATTCATATCCCAGACTTAATTTTGAAGGAAATTCAGATGATACCATTACAATGTTTTCTTGTGTTTCTAAAAGCCAAATAGGATATTTTAAATAACATTAAGTACTACCCAACCTGAACACTTCGAAGGAGATCTGTAATAATTTCTGCAGCGTGCTGACATCTGTCAGGAGGCCCCGTGATCTGGGCTATTCTATCTGGAGTTGTTCCATCATCTAGAATAAAAATGAATGATTCCAGTATATGCAATCCATTAAACTCATTCACAAAAACATACAGATTTATTACCAACCTGGCTTAAATTGGATCCTAACACCAGCATCATTCTGTATCTTTTTTATCATCTCTCCATTTCTTCCAATTACAATACCTACAGCAAACCGTGGTATTGGAACCTTAAACAAAATAAAAGGGTAACATATTAGAATGGTAAACTAAGGCTGGACCTATGCCACTTAAGGCTTTTTGAAGAGTGATTTTTTTAATTTTATTTTTCAATATCAACGATCAATCCACAAGCTCATTAAATAACGGAAGAAAACATCAAAAAGAAGGAAATCCAGTGCACTACATGTTCTTATAATGGCAGAAATTACAGTGGATAGTATACTTTCCACAAGTAAAGAACAAAGTTCTAATAGGCCTAAATAGCAGATTTCAGTAGGTGTAACTTTCAGCTTCACCTCTGATGAAGTTGTAAGTTCAAAACTTGCATAACAGGTGGAATTAAATACTCTAATGTCCAAACTCCAATTTCTGTAATGACATCCATCATTATATACTTAGCCATAAAACTTACTTGCTTTCATTTACAAGACTTAAATTCGCCAACTAACTGCGGCTCTTCAGAACTGTTGGTAATATAAAACGAATACTGCACACCATTTAAAGGCAAAACTTAAGCAATTAGCAAATACTACTTACACACTACAATTACTTTCAGAATCTAGTCAAAAACTTTCAACAATATTAATCACTTTAACATTTTAACATTAACATCTCAAAATACAGTGAACAAGTTTTTCAACCATGCTTACGTCTATCCCTTCATTTCCTCCTATTCTTGACCCATATTCGTTGCGCACCTCTCTAAAGCCACCTTGATCACGAATTAACTCCAGCACCATTTCCTTGGCTTGCTAAAAACACAAAGAAAGTTTATTTAGGTACTGCAACATCTGCACAGATTTAAAAATCATCTGAATTCTGAAGGACTCCTTACTTGAACTTTATAAGGGTCTCCAGTTATTCTAAGGGGCTTGTCAGCACCAGTGTTCTGTGGACCATCTTGAATCATAACCATTTTGACACCTGCTCGCTCCTATTCAACAAAAGGGAGGTCAATACTCACTCAAATCCAGACCTAATACTACCACACACTTAAAAAACAGATAGATATATACCTGTAATTGCTTAATCGTCTCTCCACCTTTACCAATAACTAATCCTGCTTTACTTGCTGGAATCATAATTTCTTGGACTGCGTTTCCAGGTCCATCACCATGATGAAAACCAGGTGCCGGTCTTCCCTTTTCAACTATTTGATCAAGTAATCTTTTCGCTGATCTGTGAAGGAACATACACGCTTATAAATACACTTATTCCTGCAATTGTCACTTGCCCATGTCTGCTCTCCTTAGAAGAAATCAAATTAAAACATCTCAGACACCTTTATACACTTAAGTTTCAGAAATGCATCAAGGACACTTGTTACTTCATAAACATACACTTCACAAGACCTTGAGCCCACCGCCTGTTTAACTTCCTTCAAGACCTTGAAAGAAAAAAAAAAAGAAGTAATCTGATATCAACCATGATGCAGTTCTCTAAGGGAAGTGTTTTTAATGCTTTTCCCAGGTCTCTTTCCAATGTGTATTCTAGCATCAAAATGTACAACAGACCCAACAGTCTTTAACAGTTAAAGGTATTATCTCTCTCTGCCAGACAATGATTTTTGCTGAGTTTGTGGAAATTAACCATCATTAACCATCTTCTGACCACCTGCACTAGGGCAATCCCAAGCACAAACACAGGCAAGGTGGAGAATGGATTAAAAGAAGTTCTGAGGAGAAGGACTTAGAAATATTGGTTGATGTTAAAACTCAATGAGTCAGCCATATACAGGTGGCTTTTTAGGCTGCAAGCACACCGTGGACTGCGCCAGAAGAACCATCACTACCAGGACGAGGGAGGTGATTCTTCCCATCTGTTCTGCTCTCACAAGACCCTACACAAGGTACTGCATTCAGTGCTGGGGACATGGATCTGTTAAAATCAGTCCAGAGGATGATCAGAGAGAAGGTAGAGTTTCTTATGAAAACATTCCAATGTGTCAAACAACAGCTAGGCTGAAAGGACTGTCTTTTAGTTCCAGTTATACTATCTGCAGGAATAGTACACACACACAAATTTATCTTGAATTGCTCACAGGCTGAAATTTCAACTCATCCACATTCTTTCCTTCTGCTTGATCAAGACAAGCACAGAAGGGTCTGTAAGTTACAAGGATTCAAGTCATAAAAGGTAGTTCCTCAACCAAATACAGAAGTAATTGTTACCACCTCGAGCATGACTATTTTGCCTGAATTACACAGAAAAAAATTAATTCAGAAAAATAAAAGATGGAAATCTCATCATTAAAAATATTATTAAAACTTTCAGCATTAACTACAGGAGTTGACATAGCCACAGTTCATTCTTGCCCAGTGCATTAAAATCACAAAAAACAAAAGTTTATTCTAACAGTAATTAATTTAGGCAACCTGGCATGACAGAACTTCTTTTTTCACCTACAAGCAGCTAATTTTAGAGCATTTGGTGTTAAGACTTACAAACAAGGTAAAAGAAGTAAAAAAGACTATAATAAACCTAGCATTAATATCCAGTACAGTCACAGTTGCTTTTTGATTCTGCACGAAATGTAAGGGTACTGGCACTTCTAACAGTTAGAAAAAAAAGGAGGCAAAAACAAGTATATACAACACCTCACAGAGAGTCAAGTGCCAGAGTAAAATCATTATTACAGCACTAAAACCAGCTACAAACTCTTCCTTGTAACACGTGAGCTGAATAGACTATAATTAGAAAGGAAACTCCCAGAAAGGAATGACATTAGGAACAGCAGCATACTTAGCTGCAAGGTATGAGGTGAAAGCCATGCTACTTTAACAAACGAACAATATGTAGCTATAGGCCTTACCTGAAACTATAAAGTGGGACCAGCTAATGAGGCACTACCAAGTATACTAACATAGCTAAAATCATTCCTAGTCAAGCCAAGATAAGCAAGTCTTCCAGTAAGAATAAAAATTCAGTCCCAGTAAAAAATGATTTCGCTATCACCTTCTCCTCTCAACACAGGAAGGCTGAAGTGTATTTTGCTGATTGGCATTACTTTTGTACCTTTAGTTATACAGCTTACACCAATAACACACTTAAGAACTGTCAAACTGCACTCTGAGTAACCCCTTCTCTTAAACATTACTTTTCTCCTTAATCTTTTCAATTACAGCTGAGTTTCATTTTTGTGTATTAGAATTTTATTATTATTTTTTAGCACTCAGTTATGCATTTCATCCTCAAGAAGTGTACAGTTAGATAAACAAAACTGAAACCATGTTTTGAACTTAGAAATTTAAGTTTTGTTATTATATTCATACTTTTGTCTTAAAGCCACAGGTATGCTGAGTGATCTGACTGCAGTATCAGGGATTTTGTACATATTTAGCACTAGATGGCCTCTTCAATGGAAATAAGACAATACCTAAACATAGCATTTAGATCTAAAAAAATGAAATGTACTGCATGTTTAAGTACGAATATCAGGAATTTAATTTACTTACTGAACAGATTCTGGGGTTCCAGTTAGCATGCATGATCTTTCAGGCAGGCCCCCACTATCTAGGGTTATAAAATAAAATCAGTTTAGCAGTCAGCAAGAGTTGATGAAGACAATACACAAACAATTGGAAGGTCACTGAAGTAAAGAATTTGTTCTATTACAATACTTTGTGCTTCTTTAAACTGTGATAATCGTGATTAGAACACGAATTAAAATGTACCTTAAATGAAGGTATGGATGAAGGCAATCAGACAAAAAACAAACAAACAAAAAAACCCAGAAATAGTTACCAGGTGCAATCTGTATTTTACATCCTGACTCTTGCTGTATGCGTGAGATCTGCTCTCCGCCTCTGCCGATGACTTGTAGAAAGAAAATAGAGAAAAATATTTGTATTAACAGCATCTGCTAAAATCCCTCACTATAATGCAATACTACAGTCAGACTACTTACTAAATCCAACCATTCCATCTGGAACTTTGTACTCCTCTGTCATCACAGACCTGTAGAGAATATTAAATCCAACAAAGACAGTGAGCATACAGAAACCAAAGAAGCACTAAATTTAGAGATAACATCCCATTAAACTAGAGGAAGGAAGTCAGTGCCCAACCATTGACTTGGCATTCATGCCTCTCACTAACTTTAAAAGTCATATGCAAGCATAGTGGCAAACAAACTAAGAATATTCAAATGTGACCAGAACAAATTTAACATGAATTAATTGATTTTGATTCTATCTTTTATTCTCTTTATTAACAGGTGTGGGGTACAGAAAAGGCCAGTGTATTAAAGATTTTGATCTATGTGTCCCTCAACAGCAAAGGACAGAATACTTTGGATGCATTTGTTTAGGGACAAGTAATGAAAACTTGTATCAAAGTAGCTGACTGAATGATCAGCTGTGTTAAGTCTACCCCTATTTATTTTTTAAATCCATGACTTTTCTGTTTTTAAGACAGCACCAAGCTCCTTTCCCCTTAGATCTACTTCCAACTTTCGGTAACACTACTAAGGAAAAGCAATTCATTTTCCTCCTACTATTTTTGATGCACAGCATTGGCTGCCAAGAAAAGACAGACAGCAAGATATTACCAGATGCATTCTAAAGGTTTGGCGTGGGACTGCTGCAGCTAAATTTCAATGTATGACACAAACACGGAATAACTGTTTTATGCATTGATATCGCTTTTCCAAAAGAATTTCCTGAAACTGCTTTCTTTCATTACAGTGGAAAACTTTACATAAGATGTAGCGTTAACTCTTACCTTTGTTGTTGATGCATTGGTGGTAGCTGATTTCCAAAAGCTATAAAGCAAATTTTGAGAATTAAACTCAAGAAAATGCTATAATTTACAACTAAGATTTTTGTTTGATAAAACTCATCCACACGGAAGTCTGTCCAAACTGACTTCCTAAGAAGTCTTATCAAGATGTTTAAAAATGTAACCAAAATATTCTCAATTGTTGCTAATATATCCTTTTCAGTTTTACCAAGCAGATTTGCCCAGCTTCAAAGAAGGAAGGCATAACCCTCCAGCCATTCTTTTGATTTTACTGATTAAAGTACCACCTACCAGAACACAGTTTCAAACTGTCATTCTGAAAATGCTACACTTGTTTAGAATTTTTTTTTCCCAAGAAAATAAAAACTACTTACAGTCATTCTGAGGAGCAACTTTCTTAGCATCTGGTTGATCTGCAAAATTAAGATTTTTTAAATTTTTTTTGCCAAGAAATTCAAGAACCGTTAACACCTTTTAGTGTGAAGTGCAACTTTCCAGTGTATTTTAGTCCCCCTTTTTTATTTTTCCTTTTTTTATTTTTCTCCAATTTCAGGGAGTTGATCATCTGAATAGAAGAAAGAATCTCACGAGCACTCAGCACTTGGTTAGTACAGCTGAAAAGATGTTAGGTTTTTCTGTGTATCTATTCAGTAGTTAAACAAAAGGTGGAGTTTTTAGAACACGCTGTAGATCGCTCAGATACCCAGTCACTGAAACTTAACTAAGACAAGGAACAAAGTTTAGGTCTATTGGTTGCTCAAGCTAATGATGCTTCTATAGTTAAAAAAAAAAATCCATAAAAAACTAACAACAACGAAAAAAATCTGACAATGACTACAAGTCTAAATCAAACATTTGAAAACAACAGTATCACATAGCAATGCAATCTCAACCTGGATGTTGGTACAAAATTCCTACCCAAATATCAAGCATTTCATAGCATAAAACTTCAAAAAAAAAAAAAAGCAGATTCAAAGCAACTACATCACTACCATCCAAATCCTTTTTGCACAGTAAAGGAATAAAAAGCATAATTAACCTTTATCTGAAAGGATAGACTTCAGATGCTTCCTTCCCACCCCAAAATATAGGTCATATGAACCACCATAATTCATGTGCAGCAAAAATTCAAGACACATATTCCAAGAAATATTTGTGTCTATCCAGAAAGATCCACTAGTTTATGTCATGTTTACATACTAAACACAGGTAATAAATAAAAATTCCTGCCTTTAAAAGGAGAGGGCATTCCCTCCCAGTGTGTTGTACTGCTCGGACTTGTCCAAGAGCCATCTACACATAAAATAAAAAGAATACATTACATATATCATCTGAAGCATCATTAGCTCATTTTTGTATATTAAAAACCTCACCATCAATAGAAAAAAAACTTTATTACAGGACACAAGAACTCCTGATATAAAGCCTTAGTTACATTCTGTAGACTGAGTTTCAATCCTCTCTCAAAGGAAAAAAAAGAAACAACAAAAAACCACTGCCCTTTTGTAAGGCCTACGAGAACATTTCAACAAGTTCAGAGATTTCTTTCCATATTTTAGCCAGGTTTTTTGAGTTTACTAAACATATCAAACCCTGTTCAGTTAAAACTGGCTGCTTAGTAAGAGACAGAAGAGGACACACACACACACTTCAAGAGAAATCTTTATTACAGTATAAAGGAACTCCAAAAATCTGCAACAAACTAGGAGACTTAAGCATGAACTCATATATACTATATACTTTAATAATAGACTAAGTAAAAGTGTCTACAAGGTAGAAAATTTACTTTCCTGTCTTTGTTTAAAGTCCTATGCTTTTACAATAAAATGCATTAATACTTTTAAATGAACCTGTGTGATCATAAAGTATATGAAACAACCCAAAGAGTGGCCACTTCTTATTCTGATTACAATTTGGAAACTGCAATCTGTTAGATGTAAGAAACAGAAGACTTCAATGACATACCTGTAACAAGCGTTTCTCGGCCACAAAATTATCTGCCCCCCTCCCCAGCACACACTTTCTTCTTAATAGCTTTTAAGCCACACTTTAAAATATTTTATAACAGGCTTATGTGGTTTAAAAGAAGTTTCCCCACTGAACTGAAAATGAAAAAGCACGTCATGCTCTATAAAGGGAACAAAACACTCTTCTACTGTGCTATGGAAAACAAAACAAAAAAAAGCACCTGAAATCTTTCTGGCACCATGCCCACACTGAACAAAAATAAATGCAGCAGTAACGAGCTCATACCTCCATCCTCGAGAGGTCTTTTTTGTCCTCCATAACCGTAGTCATTGGAATTCATGGATGTACCAGCATCTCCTCCAATTTTTGCTGCAATCTAAACAAAAGGCAGATGTAAGGGAACAAGCAACAACAACAAAAAGCAGATCTTCTGAACAACATTAAGCTCTTCAGATGATACAAGCTACAACGACCCAAAACAAGTAAATGGCAGTCTGCTGCTAAAACAGCTCTGCAAAGAGAAGTTAATTTTTTAGTATATTCCAGGAGACTGCGGTCACCCTTTAACACCAAAGCTTTCTATATAATTTAATCGATTAAAAAAACTCTACCCTTCACATAATACAAACTTTTTTTTTTTCCTTTCCCTAAAAGGGGCTTTTCCTTTCCTGCCTATTCTTCAAGAAATACTGCGGCACGTCGGAGAGCTCGACTGCTGGAGCCAGTCCCGACTACGCCAGCTCTTCAAATGTTGCCCAAACCGCGATCGGTTATTACCGGACGAGGCGAAAATTTTGCCCGAGAAATCATGAAAGCATCGCCCGTAGCGCAACAACTACAAAGGGAACTTCGGGCTGAAGAATTTCGAATCGCAGCCCTCAGTCCGCGCCTTCCCAACCGGTCTGAGCAGGTCGGCGGGCAGCGCGGGCGCCTCGGGGAACACAATACGGGGCCGAGCACGGAGCCGCCCTCCCGCGCCGAGCCCAGGCCGCCGGGCCGCGATAAGGCGCCGCGCCCGCCGTCCCCCGCCGAGATTTCGCGTCCCCTCAGGCCCTGCGGCGGCGCGGAGCCCCGCGAGCAATGGCGGAGCGGAGGCGGCCGAGGGCTGACCGGGAAACCTTTCACCGCCCCGAGGAGGGCGGACTGGCGGCGCGGAGGGAGGTGTGGGGACGGGACAACGCTCCCCCCTCCCCACCCCCCCGCGGTGAGGAGCTGGCGGAGGGCCCCTCCTCGCCGCCCCCCCGAGCTCAGGCGCCGAGGCCCAGCCGGGAGCTGCCCTGGGCGCCCATTGATTTGCAGAGCCACGTTCCTCACACACCTGCCTAGCTCTCTGCAGCGCGTCTTTAAAGGCATCGTTCACTCCTCCACCTCCACCACCGCCTCCCCCGGGGGCGCCCGAAGCAGGAGGGGGCACCGTGGAATAGTCCGCCATACTCGCTCCGCCACTGCTTCCTGCCCCGCTCGCTGCCTGCCAAGAAAGAAAGAAAATGGCGGCGGGCGGGAGCCTTTCACATTCCTGCGCTGCATCGTGCTCGGGGAGGGGGGAGGAAGAGCGGGAGAACCTCGCGAGACCTGGGGCGGGGAAGGGCGAGATTTCATCGGAGGCGCGCGGCCTTACTCTTCCGAACCGCCGGCGGGGCCTCCAGGGGGTGCCCTTCAGCAGCGGCGCGCCGGGCGAAGAGCCCGTGATGTTTCCAGAGCGACGCGAGGCTTAGCAGGCGCGCGGCGATAGGGCTGGAAGTGTCACGTGGTGACAGCTACTCCGGGCGACTCTCGCGTGATTTGGTCGCGGGCTCGTGAGTAAGAGCGGCGCGCAGAGGTTGCTGGGAGCAGGGCTGGGCCGGCGAGCGGTTGAGGCGGCGTCACTGGTGAGTGCGTGAGGGAGGTGGTGGGTGGGGGTTCGAGGGCGACGGGCAGCGCTGCGGCTTGGCAGCCCGCCAGCGTTAGGCAGCGCCCGGGGAGACGTTCAGCGCCCTGGCGCCTCGGTTCCTTCCCTACGGGTTTCCTGGCTGTTGGAGGAGCGGGCGGTGCGGGTGGCAGCGTTGCTTTCCTCAGCCCCGAGTTCTGGGGCTGCTCGCCGGGTCGGTGCGCGGTCGTTCGTTGTTCTCGCCGCGGGACCGCTGTGTAAAATAATAAAAGCTTATTCTAGGGGAGAGGCCTCGGGGTCCGGTGGTGGCTGGAGGGATACCAGCTGGGCTGCGGGCCCGGTGCCGCGGCGGAGCCGTTCGGTGCGGTGCGTCACTCGGTTAAACGGCTCTGGGGCTCTTCCAAGCAACGGCACCGCGGGGCGGGCTTTTCTCTTTCTCCTCTCGGTTCTCTGCCTGCGGCGCCCGCAGTTATTTCTGAGCGGTTCTCCTACAGCTTGCTGTTGCTGTACGGTTTTGATAACTGAGGGGCGGGGGGACTTGCTTTTCGTGGCTGAGTAAGCATAAGCTTTAATGAGGAAAAAATGGGAGCTAGCGGGGCTTTGTCTGGGCCCTGTTTCGGTCTTGTGACCGAGTTGGGAATGAACTGTCACGCTGAGTATGGATGACAGTGCTGGAAAGGCTTTGCCTCTAGATAAGGTCATAGAATGTCTGTTTACCTATTGTAGCTTAGGGACTAAAGGGAAGCGAAGCACTACAACAGTTTCTAAGGGGTTGCTTTGCTCTACTGTAATTTATATCCATCAAACTACCTTCTTCACAGGCTGTGTTAGCTCAGTGCTTAAAAAAATAAACAGTACTTTTAAGCTGAAGGATGGTTGGATTCTTTCAGCCTTAAATGATTGTATTTATGTGGATAAGCTCTTTGTTTGAGGAATGGTTGATTTGGACTTGGCCTGGCCTTAGGCTGTGTGCAGGGTGGGAATCCATTGAGCTCTGCAACTCCAAATAAGCTGCATCAGAAACTGTGCCGTGCTGTCTCTTCTTGTGACTTGCCCTGTAGTTCTATGCTGCCTTAAGAAGTTCCAGGTTTCTCATTGGTCTCTTCAGTTGTGACTGTTTATAATTAGGATCCTATGATGGGAATAGGCAATAGGAAAGTCTGTGGAAACACCTTGAGGTATGGTGCTGCTGCTGAGGGCAGATTATCCCGTGTCTCCTCTCCAGATAACTCCACCAAAGGAAGCTGAGAACACATGCTGTTTTTTTTTTTCCTCTGCATAGCTCCTTGGAGTTTAAAAGAGTTTTAAGACTAATACATGTAATTTCCACAAAATTGAAATTTCTGTATGCTTCTAAGTAAATGGTACTGTATAACTAGAGTGAGGTGAAGCTTTCTACTGGAGAAGATATGTCTGTGAGATTTAGCACATGCTTTCTGTTAATTTAGCTGTGTTAATTGGGGGAGGAGGAGGAGTAAAATAGCTTTGGAAAAATGTAAGCTTTGTTTTCATGCTTAACTCTTTGTTCTTTTGAAACAGTAGTTGGAGCTTGAACTATTTTTTTTCCGTTTCCTTTGTTATTGTGAAGTTGGCTAGGTGTACCAGCCACACTATGCAAGTAAATAAGTTCATTAATACTTGTTGACTGTATTGTGTTGAAGTTGCTACAGGCTATGTCTTTCATGTCCTTGTTACTTCCTTGAAGATGTGAAATGTCTGTGTCCTTAATGTCTTTTTATTATAAAATGGGATAATGACTCTCTGTTAAGCTGTGAGACAAGCCAGTAGCATGTAGCACTAATGACTACAAAGTGAATATAATGCCTTGGGCTAATGGAAACACTTGTGTAGTACTGTGTTCTAGTTCTGTTCATGATCAGCTAAAGATCATGCTAATTTTAAATTAGGAAAAAAAAAATTAGAATGCTGATTTTGGAATTTTTACTTTTTTTTTGTGATGTTTGAGGTGGTGCTGCATTTGAAAATGAAGAGAGATGCTTAATGTATATGTGAGTCTTCAATCTTTCACATTTTTGAAGGCCGTATGTTTCTTAGTCTTGAACTTCCAGACAGCCAGAACATTAAATGTAGCCAATTACAGAGGAAGAGCATCTTAAGTATTATTCTGTACAAATATTAAACTCTTATTTTCATCATTCTTAAGCTGTTCTGATGACCTTTATCAGTAGCTACAGTTGCTTCTATTTCCCCTGATGACACTTAGTGCTGATCTCCTTGAGACCCATACATCTCAAGCACACTTTCCTCTGTTTTCCCTTGTTAAATATTGCTTCCGTTGAGATAATTACCACTGTGGGATTAACTTTTCCTCCGTACTGGGGGAGGCTAACCCTGAACAGTGCCAACTGCAACATTCTTTCAGTTCCCTTCGTGACTTGATATTGTAATGTACAGCTGTGATAGCTTTCTCACTTGCAGAATTACTCACTGTGTGTTTTCTCAACATCTGCCTTCTAAGAAATTAAGTAGATAGGTAAACAAATATTTGCACGGTACTTCTAGAGCAAGAGAACTTTGGTTTTGCCATGTAAAATAAGCTTTTGTTCTACAGTAACTTCTTCTGTTGCTAAGAAAGGTTGTACAGTAGAAAAATCTACCACTTTTGAAATTTTAATGATAGTAGATAACATAAGAGGTAACAGATAATGTGGAGCTTTAAAAATGTCTTGCAGTGTTTCTTTTGGAGGTTGGAGGAAGGTGTCTTCCCTAAGCTTCTTAATGACATCTCATGGTATTTGGGCCAAAAGTATCTCTTTTTTTTTAAAGTAGTCATCAGACTAGAACAAAATGAATAACTAATAATAGTGTGACAAGTCAGGAAACTTAACGTATGTAGTATAGCTAGTCAGACTTGAGTAATGGAGAGTTCTGAAACTCAACTCAAATATTCTGTGTGTGAAATAGTCATTATTTCTACAAAAATCTACTTGAGGAAGTTCTAAATTAGGTAACTCAGGTGTTGTAGAATTACAGCATGAAATCCTCTGCACATGGTAGGGTGCTTGAGTGCATACTTCCATTGCCTACTGTTCTAAGTTTTCTCTTTTTAAACAACGTGCTTTAACTTTGTTGGTCCACGGTGACCAGGTCTAAGGATACAGTAGTCCTGAAAGAAGTAGTGCATGTGGGACTCTTATCAGTGAGTCATAAGCTAAATAATTGAATTTCTTGTACATTTGTTCCTGTAGCTTTTCAGTTATGGGACGTTGTTTACCTAAATATGCTACAAGTTATGATAGTCTCTAAACCATTATGCTAGTTTTACCCACTTTGCTTTCTTCAAATCATTGCTCATCTGGGGGAAGTTGCACCTAGAAGAGAATTTGGTGGTGGATAAAATTGAAGCATTAACTAGAATTGCCTACAAGATCTTTTCAGTGCTCATGATTAGGTTCTCTTTTAAGAGAGATGAGGATGAAGAGGCACAGTTTTTAGGATGGAAATGGAAAGATTGCCGTGCAGAATTCACTTACCCAGGATGCCCAGGATGATCTAACAGATGATCAGCGTGTCTTCCTATTCAACAAATATTCCTGTAGTGCTTCATTCCAGATAAATTCAGAGGCATGGGTTGCTTCTGAGGAGTTTGGGATGGGGAAAAAAAAGCCCCAACATTTGTGAGAGCAGATGGAAAGTATGGAAGGGGAAGGGCAACCTGCTCTGCTGCAGCTTGGTGAAAGCAGAACCCATTTGTCTTCATTGGTGATGATAACAGCTTTCTTCTTGGCTTCTGGGTGAAAGAGTGAATTTGCTCCCTAAGTCTGCATCTGGTGTCTGTATCTACCTAAAATAGTGTAAGCTTCAGAAAAGCTTGAAAGTCTTCATTTTTTTTTTTTGTCTTATATTTGGTTGTGGTGCTGTTCTTAGCAAAAATATTTTATGACATGAAGCATTTGCATAAAAGCTGTGTAGATATTGTGGATTCTGTAGAGCATATAGAGCATATCTTACACATTTTACTCTTTGAATCTTACTTCATGCATCTTTGATTAAAGTTATAAGTGGGATGAGGCAGATGAAAGGAAATTTAATTAAAAAAGCTTTAGAGGGAAAAAGGGTTCTTTACCCCTAAAGGTAAGAGGTTGAGGTCTACTAGCCAGTTCCAGTTCTGGGGTTGAAGACGGTTTAGCAGCAAAAGATGAATGTGCCTTGATACTGAAACCAAGCAGGAGGCAGCCAAATGGCATTTGGCCACCGGTGTGTTAGATGTGTCAAAAATATGGAAGGGTAAATCAGAGAACATGCAGTTCTTCCTTAAATACAACTGAAGCATGCAATGAGACAGCGATCACCATACAGTGATCTCTGCACAATGCAGTGCAGAGAGGCTGCTGGATAATGTTAGTCAGCACGGTAGCGTGGTCATCAGTGTCCTACTCGTTTGCAGGCTTGCATGTTTTTCTGTGGATGTCATGGGAAGAAAAGCTTTAAGAGCCCAGAGCATTTGCTTGTTGTTAACATCTGCAAAACTCCTCCTAGAAGGGGTGAAGTGAGAAAGGCCTTGCATATAGTAGGTTGGTAAAGCTAGGTATGGAAATTGCATATGAATAGGGAATAGAAAGGGCAGGGATCGAGACTGGGAATGGACTTCTAAAGGGAAGATAAAATTAATGCAGTAGTGGCTGTAGGGGACAGAAGTGTCTCATGTTTTCCTTTATCAACAGAGCTCTGAAGAAAGTGCATTCAGGTCCTGTTAATGAAAATGTAAATGCCTGTTTTGTTGCATTAAGACAGTAGTGTTCAAACTTCTCATCGCAAATTAGGAAAAATGCTAATTAAAGGGATTGGTGTACTTGTCTATTTCACAGGCCTGATCCCTAGTAGTGTGATACTGCTTAATTATACCTAACGGCTTTGTAATTTGCGAGCCAGGCGAGCTTGTTTTTAACCAAACTGAGCTTATGAGTTGATTAAAAATTAGCAGAATGGTAAATCCTTTCTGAGGGTAAGGAAGGGAAAATTGAAGACATGCTTTAAAAACTCTGATCTGACTAATCTGTTCAGTCTCTAAAACTGCATTTATGTTTGTCTAAACTGAAAATCTTCTATTGCAAGAATTGCATGTAAGTTTTAGGGAAATAAGTATTTGCAGTGAAGTTTGTGAATGAGCATGGGTACTATTTCTTAATAAATCAGTACTGTATGAACTCTAAAAGAAAGCTGTAGCCTGTCACTTCAGTGTGGTGTTTGAAAGTATCATCTTGGAATTGTCAAAAGCCCAGACCTCAATAACCATGTCACACAGAATTTGAAATTGAGAAATATTGCTGGTTTAACCTCAGATTTCACTCAAAAAGGTCAGTGATATGGATGTCATTCGTTGCTGTGATAAGCAAGGAAGCAGGAGTTTCTGTAACTTTACCTTAAGTTTATGTATATATAAATAATATATATAAGTATGTATTATTTATTATGTATATATATATATATTACTATGAGTTGGTATGTTTTTTGGAGAATCTAAATGGATCTTTTAATTTCTTTGCTCCTGTGGTTTTAGGATTATGTTTGAGTAGGCTGGTTCTGGGTAATATTTTCATAAAACATTGGTGGAAATGATAAACTTCATTTTCAGATATCCTTGAGTTCTTCACCGTTCTTTGTACTGTCTTTTGTTTTTCTAGGAGGAAAGGAGAAAATATGACAAAAATATGCTACTTTCTAGAGTAGCAAGTCCTAGAAAGACAGTTCAATCTTCCGTTATCGGTTTAGTTTGATAACTTTCATTCATTTCTATAGTCTGTTAGTAGGCTAGATGCTGGAATTTGCTCGCTCTCTGGAACACACTCCATCTAGACATTTTTTTACTTAATTGTTCATCTTTCTATGTTGTATCATCTCTTCTCAGGCCAGCATGCATTTGTTCATCTGAAGAAGTAAAGCTGTGTAAGAGATAACTGAAAGTAGGACTATCAAACTTGTCCCTTCCATCTTTTCCCAAAACTTCTAGGTTCAGCTTGGGAGGTGGGTGGATAACAACTAAGAAACCTGATTTGAGCTACAGAATGTGTTAGAGATGTTTGAAAGACAATGAACAGCTATTTTGACTTCTCTTACAGCAAATTATGATAAATATAACTTGGGCTGCCTGTATTTGTCTCCTGTAGTTGAACAGGACATTCTTAGTGTTTTAATTTAAATCAAGCCACTTTAAATATGCTGACATATATTCTCCTTTCAGGTGAAACAAAATTCTTCTGCTGTCTCCTTATCAAACTTTTGTCTCTATACAACTATTTCAGCCTCGCATGTGGAACTAACTGCATGAATCACAGCAGCTGGGTGGGATCATGACAAACACACTCTGGAAAAAGCATTTAGTGTGACCATCTCCTTTTGCTTATGTAAGAACAGCAGGATCTCATGTCTACAGCAAAAAAGAAAAAAAATGCTAAAATCTTTGTAGTTCCTTATTTGGTAAAGCATTGTAACCAAACAAGATGAAGGTTGTTTACAGCAATGAAAAACAATACAGTGTAGTAGAATCATGTTTTCAAGTGGGTTTATTTGTCTTGCAGTTCCTCTCTTCATTGAGACTGACAAATTACCACCCTTTCACCCTCCTAAAGAAAAAGGAAAAAAACAAAACAATATCTAATTCTATTTTTTTTATATGTAATGTTTTTTTCTCCACTGACATTAAGTGTTACGATTGTGTCAAACACAAGGGCCAAGGGTGTGAAATGAAAGCTAAGTTGAACTCTGATTCAAATGTACCACAAGAAACTTAGTCCTATTCCTACTGGGGTCTGGAGAAATTAATAAATAGTACAATTTCAGTGGGGACAAAACTCTCAGTCACCTCCCTTATGAGGACAGGCTGAGACAATTGAGGCTGTTCAGCCTGAAGCAGAGAAGGCTCTGGGGAGACGTGATAGCAACCTTTCAGTGCCTAAATGATGGGTATAAGAAAGAAGTGGACAGACTCTTTAGGAGGATCTGTTTTGATAGGACAAGGGGAAATCATTTCAAACTAAAGAGGGGAGATTTGGGTATAAGGAAAAAGCTTTTTTTTATGATAAGGGTAGTGTGACAGTGGCACAGGTTGCTCAGAGAGGTGGTGGATACTTTGGGGGCCTTGGAGACATTCAAGGTCAGGCTGGATGGGGCTCTGAGCAGTGTGATCGTGCTGTGGGTGTCCCTTTTCATTGCAGGGGAGTCAGATTAGATGATCTTTAACGGTTCCTTCCAACTAACAATTCTATTGTTCTGTAATTTTTATTATTATTTTTAATCACTGTTGCAGGAAAAAATTCCCAAATAGAGTGTGGTTAGGGATCATGCAGGCACAACTTCTACTTACCTTTCCCCCTTCCCCTTCTCACATGACTCATAACTATGATTTGCGTTGTGTTTGTTCAGTGTTTTTCTTCCAGCTGTTCTGTTTACTGATAACATTTTAGATATGCCAGAAAACAACCATCTAATGCTTTTGCAAGAGGAAAAAATGACTCGCAGACTTAACTTCTCTCTGTTCCTTAGTTGTGGAGCATTACTGAACTAGTGGTAGACTACTCTAGATGATCCTGTCGGTCTTCAGTTTAAAGCTGTAGAGCATCTTCCTCACTTAAGAAAATATTTCTTTAATGTATAAGCTATTAGTTCCACTAATCAGTATTCCAAATTGGTGGTGCTTTTTTGTTGTTGTTTTTAATGGAACAAATAAAAGTACCTGTGATAGGCTGATAACCATTCAAAAGCAAAACTCAGATCCTAGTTGTGCCAGTACCACCTTCCCAAAGACTTTTAACTAAAGCTAACTTGTAAGGGCTGTTTATTCTCTAGGTGCCCTAAATTCTGTTACTTGCTACCTTGTTGAGACAGCAGTTTGTTAATGATTATTGTTTGATGGGAGAAACCCCTTAGGACTGCTTTTCTTTTACAGACAGAACTGTTGCCATAGTTAATATGAACATGAAGAAATTGTTACAGCTTGTATATGTACCCTCCCAATTCTGTAGGTAAAGACTAAAATACCAGCTGTTGCATACTCCTGCCATTGAAATAGAGAGCCTTTAATTGACACAGCCTACTCATCCTAATGTTTCCTGGGTGATAAGGTAGTTGAGATAACTATATGTAGGTTATTGAAATCTATTTTAAATGCCTTTTCCTCAGATCTTTTTGTCCATTCTAATTTCTTGAAGGAAAATCAGCTAGGGGTTCTGTGGAAATTAGCACTGTTTTTTTCCATTGTTCTTTTCCTGTTGATCAGTACATACCGCTGTGATTAGGTCAGTTGTCCTGCTCCAGAACTCATTTGGTGAAAGAACTAGCAGAGAGCCGGTCATGGTTCCCAGGGACTCTGAGCTGGTTGGCCTCTGGTCCAGTCTCAGCAAAGCCCAAAGCAAGTGTTACTTTGACTCATGCCAGCTGGCTCTAATCCCTGGGGTGAATGCTGGACTACAGAAGGAGTTGTGTATGAGTTGACTGAATTGTCTCTATACTTGTAGGGCAATTTCTGTTTCTTCTGTGCTGCAAGAATAGGACTTAATCCAATGATCACACTGTTACCTTAACCCTTACTTTTCTTGAAAATGTTAATAATGGGACATCTTTACCTAGTCTAACTGAATACCTTGTTGTTTTTTCCACCCAAATGCTGTTGGAAACAACACCCCCTCAACATTTCACTTAGGTGGAAAACAATATAAATTAATTATTTTCCAACATTTGCATAATAAACATATTCAGATAGAAAAAATGAGAGTACAAATCTACTTGCGTGCCTTTTAAGGGTTTTGCATGTGTTTATGTGAGTTGACTGAAAGCCTGTAGGCAATTGATGTGTTGTTTTGTAGGAACATTAGAAAGGTGGTGGGAGAGAAAGTGGAAGCAGGGTGGTTGCTGGTCATATTCGGATTTATTAATTTCCAGTAGGTTTTAAACAATGTGCTGCTAGTATATGTACTTTTGAAGAAATATAAATAAGTATACATAGATATGAGTTTACTGTTCATACAAAAGTATGCTACAGTTATTCCAGCATGCTTTCTTATAATATAGAGTACCCAAACATATATTTTTCTACTAATACATTAGTTGGAGCAGAATTTTAGTGCCTGGTTGAACTCATGCTTTGACATCTATTGATTGCAAAGTGCCAGTGCTTGCAACTGAATCTTATGAACTGGAAAGTCTTTATTATTTCTTGCATGGAAGTCACTGAATTACACTGCATTGAGATTGTCATGAACTCTAATGAGTTCAGAATGCTGAACTGCTTGTCCATTAAATGGTCTGTTTATTCCAGTAACTTGCATTCAGAAGAGGTCTTAAGCACTTCCTTTAAGTGAAGTGAGAATAAAGCAAACACCTGATTGTTTTTCTTTTCCACCTTCCTGTTGCAGAGAATTCCTGCTTGACTTCTCTGTTGATTAACTTGGGCCTGATCTCTTCTGTGGTTGTGATGGTTGTTGTTTTTCTCTCTGGTATCCCCCTGAAACTTTTTTTTTTTAGTTTACACTGTCCTTTGGCAGAGAATTCTGCCACTTATAGGCTTTCTTAATTCTGTTTTTTAAACTGTCTTCTACTGGTTTCACTTAGTGGCTCTGGCTTAGGTTGGAGTAGGTTAAGAACAGCTCAGTTCACTCACCCTCCTGCACTGTCCATCATCTGTAGACCTCTCTGATTTCTTTACATCATCTTTCCTTTTTTTGAAGTCCAAAGACCTCAAGCCTTCTCAGTTTCTCACGTGGAAGCATTTTCGTATCTCTGACTACTTGATTTTTCTGCTTTCTTTTAATTGATAAGCTTAGTAGTAGATTGTGTGGAACTTGTTAAAATATAACATTTTTCTCAAGTGAAGTGTAACTTCAGCTTCCTTCTTTTTTTCTCCTTAACAACAGTAAGGAGACTAAGAAAATGTTTTTCCTTACCAACACAGAGCATTTTTCTGTGTAGATATTTTCAAAAGCATGACATTGACATCATAACCCACTAAAGCCTGTAACTGTGTGTGATTAAATGTGTTGTTAGTAACGTGAAAGAATCTCTTAGGTGTTTTTTTTTATCACTGGCTATTTTAGTTCTTGATCTATCAACTTGTGTTTGGAGAAGAGGCCTTGTTCACAAGCTTCTGTGTGAGTGGAAGCTGAAATGATTATTGTCTCTAAGGATCTGAAAAGAATTTAGGGAATCCTTAATCTGTAGATAAGAATGCTTCCTGTCTTCTACAATCATACTTGAGATTCTCCTTTTGGTTTTTTTTTCGAAGTGTGGTTGCCTGAAGTGGTTAATCATGCCATTCTGAAATAAGCCTAGTTGGTTGAGTTACAGCCAAAACAATGCATCATAACTGAGTTCTAAGAACTTTGCCTGCTTTAAGATGTTGACTGTTCCTTCACAGCAGTGGGAGGTGAAACTTGGAAAATTCTATAGTCTTCAACTATAGTAGAGATTGTGACTTAGAAGGCAAATATCAGGCATGAGAAGGCAATTCTTTGTTAATGACCTATAAGTTGGCTATGTTGTGAAGAATTGGTATGTGTATGATTAGTAGCCTGCTTGTGGTTTTGGTGATTATTGCAACCATGTTTGGTGTAAAATCCACCTGAGACTTAGGTCAGCTCCCCTTCTGCTTTCCCATTAAACTGTGGTTAATGCTTCATGGTGCTTTTCACTTTGAATTCTTTCTGACCAGAGTATTTTGAAGGCCCAATGTATGCCATACAGAAATACAAAATGAGTATGCCATTACTGAAGTATGCTGTTTAATCAAGTCAATATTACTATCTATGGCAACTTTGTCATTCTATGAATAGTTTAAATTCTTTGTGTGGTGTTTCGCTTTCTCTTATAATTACTTAGATGTAAAACCAAACCCTGGTATCCTTATCTACAGTGAGCTTACTACTTAAGTCACAGAAGCAACATATTTCTGCAGTGAGCAGAAGTAAAATTATTAAATTTTGCCCAGGTTGCTGAGATTGCTGTGGGTGCTCTGACCCTGGAGGCATTCAAGGCCAGTTTTAGTGAGGTCTGAACAGCCTGATCTAATGAGTGGCAGCTGGGGGGTTGGAACTAGATGATCTTTGAGATCCCAAGACATCTTCTGATTCACCCCAAGAAATTTCTGGGCAGTTACTTGGACGTGATGTGAATGACTAAATGAAGCTGGGGCCTTTGACTGGTTAGAAAGAACTGTTTACACTCTGTCACGTTTCGTTACATGCATCTCCTGTCTCTTCTGCTACTGTCGATACTAAGTTTATTTCTGTAGATGAGGCCAACTACTGAATGCTTCTGTGGTGAAACACTATTTAATGCATTTGTGAATGTGGCTTGTGTGTCTAAGGTTTTATGCGCAGTCCCAAAGCATAAACATAGCTCAGAGTATAACATGCTGTTAGAGGTGGTGAGGAGAAAAGTCATTGTCAGAATGCTTTTATCTAGAAAGGTAATAAATGCTCTTACAGAAAACTTACTATTGTATATAGATTTGCTTTCCTCAAACCCTTTTAGACAGATCTATTAAACAAATTAAACAAATTAAGCAAATTTATTGCATTCATTCTCATGAGTTTGCAAATACGATACTACTTAATTGTGAAAGTTTTTTCTGGGTAGAGATTTGGCTCCTCTGCTTTGACATTTATGTGTGCATGTATATTTATAGTTGTGATCTGTCTGGAATTTGCCTTTGTGGTTTTATTTGCTCTTTAACTTGTTCTCTGGTCTAGTCCTGTCTTGCAATTTTGTCTGAGGTTTTAACATGTGAGGAATTCATTTTTTAATTTATTTTTAAAAGTCTTAATTGAAATAGCTGAAGTTGAACAAAAATGCTCACATCTCCCTTCAAGGAATGATACAGTTCTGCTTAGGAGCTTTTCCTTAAGCTAAACTTATGCTGGTATTAATTTATGGCTAACCTGGAATTAGAGTTCCCTAATGTGGCTTGTAAGAATTGGAGATGTTTTCTGGGAACTGCTGTTTCTGAATACTTGGTTATCAGCTAACAAGACTTGAGAACTGCTATGCTTTTAGCAGTCAGACTTTTTAGATCAATATTCTGATAGAATTTAGGAAAACCGGAAAAATATCTACAGACTTTATATTTGAAAATAAAACCTAACGTTTGTGGTGATATACTATAAAGAAGAGATCTGATCTTTATTACGTATATCTTGTAGATAGAGTGGATAAAATTCTTGCTCTGCCTGACATTTTAGTACTTCAGTGTGATATACACAGCATCAGAAGCTGACTTCATTCAATGTTAATGGAATCATGTGGTCAAGCATTACTAATACCTAGTCTCTATACATGCTTTAGAATAAAAGCTAATAGGACTATTTGTGTAGATGTCTGAAGAACCTATGTATATATGAGTTCTTAGAAAGTTTCTGCTACAAAACCGTGCCTTTTCCTGCTGAGCGTTGTTTCAGAACTTACTTTCATTCTTGACTACCAAATAATGTGCTGCCTGAAAGTATATGGATGTGAAGTAGACATAGACTACAATTTTGTAACAGTTGGGATTCATCACATAAACTGCGTTTCAAGTGCTTCTGTAGTATTTGAAATTTCACATGCTGCACAGGCATTCCAAATATTCCATTATTTTTGGTCCTTTCCCCACCATGGAATGAGGCATTTGGAAGGAAGAGGAGATTCTACCAGGATCTAAACTTGGCAATTAATGTTGATATTTCATGTGGTATTGTGATCATTGAGCATATTTGGCAGAAAATGGTTTTCCGGAATTACCTTAGCAATATTTTCATAAATGCTATTTGATATGACAGTGATTGAATGCAGCTATTGTATCTGGCTGTGTAAATAATCAACCATCAGCTTTTTGTTTATGTGGTATATCATTCAGAAATGTTGATATGGTAGTATGAGGAAGAATGGTAGCTAACTGGCAGATTGTATTGTGCGTATGAGGTGGTGTCGTAGGCAAGTGTGTTACTGAGGATGTATGTTTGAGAATTTGCTTATTGCTTGTTCATGAGCATTCTGAATCAAAGCATTAGATGATAGCTTTACTGATTTTATAGCTACCTAACTTAGTGGCTTGCTTCTGGGAGGCATCAGTGAGTTGCAGGATGCAGTACTGCTGGCTTGTCGCATATGAGGAGCTCAGGCCAGTCTTGGCTACATAAGTTCTACCAGGTTGTGTGCTGGTAGTGCTCCCTAGGCAGAATTCAGTTAAAAGCCCAGATAGATGGTGAGCTGGCACCCCAGCGTGCTGCACGTAGAATTGTGGGCATGAGCAAGTATGCAAGCAGGGTAGGTACCTCCTGGTATTGCAACCCAAACACCAACCTCAGAAGAAAGGTGTTACTCTGGCAAGGACTATGGGAAGCACTTGCTGACAGAACGCCCAGTGACGGTCCTAAACACTACAGCAAAAGAGAGAGATTTTGAAGTAGAAAGGCAGAAACTGGTAAAGAATTAAATGATCTCATAAATGAATTCATCTGTCCCACCCTAGGTGATCACCTTTTTTTCCTATGCACAGGATATTCTTTCAGGAATTAAACTCAAACCATAACTTATTCAACATATGGGAAGCAGGATCTTTACACGGTTGATTTTTTTTTTTTTTTTTTAATACTTGTGATCCTATGTATATGGTAACAGAGGAGATAAGATTATAGCATTAAAAACAAATACGGGAGGTTTTTCAATAGTTGTTCTCTTTTCTGTTCACCTGTGTTCATTTGAAGGAACGGCAGTGCCAGAAGTTCATGTTATGGACAGTGCCCAAAGGATTTTCTTGTTAACAACACTTAAGGGGGAACATAGGTAAAATAACAAAAAGTCTCTAATTATATGATTTAAAAAAAAGATAGAAAGTATGGAGAGAAAGAAGGACCGTGCTTTATAGAACCTTGTGTTTCAGTTGTCCCATAAAGTAGGCAGGAAGTAGAAGTAGCAATAGTCATTGCTGTGTGTTTCACTCAGTCTTCAATCTTATTATTTTTAGAGAATAACTTACCTAATTAGGGTATAACTTGGCACTAGTGCTGGAAGAACGTGTTTCTCTCTGTAGGCCCCCTACAGAAAGGATGCCTGAACAGTTACTCACTGTGATTGTCAGCACAATTTCTCATTGTGACTTAATTTTTGATGCCTGAGTGGAAAAAGCTTTTGATTTAAGGAGAAATTCTGACTATTGTGTCTTTTAATGAAACCTGGGGAATTAATTACTGTGTCTTACAAAATGGCAGAAGGCAGTGTAAGCCATGCTTATTGCTACTCCTTAAGTATTCTTGTGATAATTAAAATAAAATATATAATTAATATAATGTTCTCAACAGGGAAAAAAGTTTTTATACTTGTCAATCTAGTGTATACACACTCTACCACTTCCATTGACCAGAGGTTTTGAAAGACTTAATGAAGGATAAACCTGAGACTAGTTTGAGGTACTGCTGTTCTGACAGTTCTCTGGTATATCACCATGGCTGCACAAATAGTGTGTGGGTCCTTCTCAGTGCACTGCAAGTGATGTAAGTGTGATCCCGCTATGGTTGCTCAAACCATGCAATGGGAGCACAGCTGAGCGTGGTGACTCTTTGTATTGCTAGTTCTGCAAGAGGACTTAAGGCTGTGCTGAATTTTGTTGTTGTCAATAGAGTTGAAGTTTGCTTGCTGTTGTTATTTAGAGTGACTGTGACTGCTGAGTTTGGATGATGATTTGTCATATTCACAGCTGTTTCTTGAGCATAATAAAGTTAAAGCTGCCCACTAAAGCATACATAAGTAAAGTAGCTTCCTAGGGAGTAGTAGTGTGTTTTAATTCAACCTGTTATACCCCTCTTGCCTTAGGGATTTGATAGCAAAAAAAATCCTCAACTTAGGACTTGGATCTACAAGAGGTTATCTGGAATAGCAAATTAACAAAACCAGCCATTTTTAAAGATAGGGAGAAAAGGGTAATTTGTAACAGACAGCTTTATTCCGTGTAGAGCTCAACAACAGCTTATTCCTTCAGCTGTGAAGAGAATTGATTCTGTAACCCTGTGGCTCCCAGTGTTCCAGAAACTTAATCAGTCCTGAGAGATTTGGTGATAAACAAATCAGATTCTTCTTCTCAATGCCCTTTTACCTCTGTTGGTTTTGAAATATTAATTACAGGTATGCAAAATCCATGGCTGTGGTGACATGTCATCTTTCATCCCTATTACTATTCCAAGGAGATTAGAAAAAAATCTAAGCAAATCCTAGATACATTGAGGGAATCTGGTCAAATCTAGCACAGTGAGAAAGAACAGGTAAGGTGTGGGGAATAGTGATGACGTATGGGGGTGAGATATCTCTTTTTATAGAACTCCCTATTTTAAGAAGAATTTTTCAATCTCCTTTATTTCGTCTCCTTTGAAGTTAGAGCAGAATCTGGAAAACAACTTCAGAAGCTGTTTTCTTTAATGGAACAAAATCAGTTAAGCTAAAGATTAGCATTCTCTTCTTGAGCTTGAGGGTCCTTTATCTGATCTATGCCCTCTTAAACTTTGCAGCACTATAGGGAAGATAGTTTGAGTCTAGGAGATGCTTCCTTATGAGTAAGTTCCAGATATGACTAAAATTGGCATATTTTAATCCTTTTTTTTTTCAGGAAGGAGCATTCTTCTAGCTGCGCTTATCAGTCTTGAAGTTTATTACCATCCTGACAAACAAGGATAATTTCATAACAGCTGAAAGAAATTGAACAGTCTGAAACTTGATACCATTCCCTCTGCAGAGCATTAGAAAACCTTAAATATTGAAATTTGAACTACATGTTGTAAAAGAAATGTGCAGGAATCAGGTATTTTTCTGTTAGCTTTCATTTGACAACACTAATACTGGCTGGATAAGTTGCTATACTTGCATTGGCTTCATATTGCCACTATAGAATGAGAGGTAAAGGGGGGAAAAGAAAAGAAAAAATACCCCACACATTTGGTCTCCTTCTAGTTGTGTTTTTTTTTTAAGGTTTCTTTCATGTTTGATTTACTGTTTAATGGTACTCAGCTGTTGTCAACTGCAGTTGGGCATGAGTTAATATTATTTTTAAAGAAATGCAGTTAGTCTTTCTGAAGCTTTGTTGTTAGCTTAGGTGTCAAAAACTTTGCAGTCTTCTGGAAAGTGTACGAATCCGTGTTGATTATATGTTCAGAAAGCAGTTGCATGTACAGTTGTCTCTACAGAAACTGTGAAGTAAAATGCTGTAATTATTTCATATGAGCTGCTGAATTTCTGTTAGAGTGGTTATGTCTTTTAGAGGTGGTTGGGTTCATCCCTGCTGGTGAAAGGCACTGCATTGCACTGGTAAACGTTTAAACTTTCTAGTTGCTGGAGGAGGGAGGAAATAGTTCATCAGTTTGTGTGTGTGCGTGCTTGAGAGCAAATGAACTGTGCAGACTGTTCAGCAGGGGCAGTCTGGGAAGTGACGCCCTGTAGTATTTGTCGTTCTAGAAAGAGCCGGAGACACGTAGTTTAGATGGGAGGACTCTAAAGAGGGCTGTGTCCTGTCCTGTGTGTATAATTATTTATAAATGAGCAACAGCGGAAGGAATGAAATACGGATAGGCTATCTAACGTTTCTCTAGCGTATCAGTTTGTTGACTTTTTTTTGTTTACTTTATTTCCAAATTTGATCTTTATTTTTCCTTCTCTAGCTTCTCTGCGTTGCTGAGACACTGGATACTGGTTTCTTTATAACAAGGAAAATCTAAATTCCTGTAACGCTGAGGATGGGGAAGGATTATTATTCTATTCTGGGAATTGAAAAAGGGGCTTCTGAAGAGGATATCAAAAAGGCTTACAGAAAACAAGCGCTTAAATGGCATCCGGATAAGAACAAGTCTGCTCATGCAGAGGAAAAATTCAAGGAGATTGCAGAAGCTTATGAAGTGCTGAGTGATCCCAAAAAGAGAGACATTTATGATCAGTATGGGGAAGAAGGTATGTACATCTTTGTTAAAGTTTGTGAGGGGCCACTCTCATTATGTTGGAAGAAACAAAATAAGCACAGATGGTGCAGAGAGGCATGTGTTGAGTTTTAGGCAGTGTGTGTGTACCACTTTGATTTTTTTGTCTCATTTTTATTAGACTTATAATGTAAATGTATTGCACAGTTTTAATGATGGTCTAGTCTTAATTTCTTCTGTTAATGTTTTTATGTTTTAGAAGTCCCAAATACTTACTTCACAGGCAGAAAGTCATTGGACTGAAAAAGTTTGTATGACCCATAAATAGCTTTCTGGGATCTCATCTTACTGCCACCTTCCCTTACTCTAGCACTTTTTGAGATGCAGTCAGAGAGATGAATTCTGTTTTAAGATTTTGTTAAAGGGCACTCTGCTTGATCTCAGCATAGCAGTCCTGAGCAGAGGTCCAGGTGTCCAGTCTGTAGTCGTCCTTGGCTTCTTGCCTAGGGAGGAAAGAATTTGGCTGATGTCATGAAATACCAGAACAATTTTTTAGCTTTAATTGTAAACAGTGATAACATGCCAAGAGAATGAGGCCTCAGAAATGTCATATTTATCCTAAAATGGTTATCTGGAGAGGATTTTTTTTTTTAATTTATTTTTGACCAACATGACTTTGCCTCAGTCTTAAGATTGAACAACAGAGGAGGACGTTAACAACCCTCCCCTTAAAGTTATACTATCAGAAATTCCAGATGAAATCATTATTTCTTTTTTAATAAGGATATCCGTTCATTCATTGCCATTCATTCAACTGTCCATCCCCCTTTTTTTTGAGAGAGCATTAGAGGATGTGTAGCATTATTTTGTGTAGGAAGTTGTGAGTTCTTATATGAAACTTGGCCCTCTGTCATTTGTGGGACTTAATGCATTTGTTAAAAAACTGTTATAAATCTATGTAGAAGGCCTTTAGCTTCTGCACATGGTGCAGTGTTTTTTGTTTTGTTCTACAGCAGGTGTCCAAAAGCTTTAGTGCTGTTTCTGAAACATTCTAGGAAAAGGTTTTAGATACTGGAGGCCTCCATTGCCTTTTGGTCTTCTGCCTCCTTTCACTTCTTCCCATTTTCCACGCCTCTTTTCTGTATATGACTATAAAACTATTTACCTTGCAATTCCTTGGAATTTTTGATTCCTGTACAGTAGCTCATCTCAAATGGTTATCCCAAAGATGCATTCTTATGTCACTTTTCCCAGACAGCTTGAAGTAAAGCATGTAGCCTTTTGTGTCCTAGCATACATACTTGAGTCTAGAGGTTTAAAACATACTTTTGTTTATTTTGGGCGAAACGTTAAAGGTAGCAGTGTGACTCTGGAAATACCTTGTGATGACTCAGTTGTTCTCTAAGCTTTTCCATTGCTTCAGAGTGTGTAATTAGTAGCTCTGAGGAAAAGGTGAGAAGGTATATAGAAAGCAGGAAACGTGTTTTTTACAATGAGGATCTTTGATTCGCCTTCAAAAAAAGAACCAAAAAACTTCTGACCAGCTGTCCCAGGAGGTGTCATTCTGTTACCACAGATTAGATCCACTGATCAGATTGTTTACCATTAACAGTTCTGTGCTATGTGGATAGCACTGAACATTGTAAAGTACTTTTAAATGGCATGGTATTGAGATGGGGGAAGAGGGGAGGATGTCCTTATTCTGATGTCTTTCTTGGTTGCTGCTGGTAATTGGTATTAGGCTTATGCATAGAAGTTCTAAGCAAAACAGAGGGGGGGAAAAAAACCTAAACCTGTTTCAAACAGTTTTTCAAACAAACAAACAAAATTGAACAGTGTGAGTTTCGAGCTAAGTGTCCTACAAAAACTTTCAATTTTTTTCTTAGAGGTTTGGGATGGTATTCTGAACCTGTCAGTGCATTAAACCAAAAAGACAAGCAGGAGTTGGGAAAGGCATTTACAACTTATTGCAAACCCAGTCAGGAAGTACAAAGGACCAGTCAGTGACAATTGTAAGGGAAGTCTTACCAGGAAGACATTAAATGTAGATGTCTTCCTAGGGAAGATAGAGGTGGAACAAAGTTATTTGAGAACAATGTGGGTTGTGGGTTTGTTTTTTTTTTTTTGGTACAGAGGCAGTGACAGTTTATAGAAGATTTTTGTACACAGATAGGTCTTGAGAACTTCTGAGTTGGTTTTTTTTTTTTTGTGACTGGATAGAATTATATTCCCAAGTTTCTTCCCTTTTATATCATAACACCATAAGCCGTGATAAATTTGAGATTTTGCACTGAATGTTAAAGAAGCAGTATGGCTGCTTGAGTGTTGTCCTGTTCCTTTATTCTCAAAATTCATTGCAGGAAAACAGAAGTAAAGCTTATCAACAATAGATCAGAGTTGAACAATGGAGCATGAGAGAAATATTATTTGAATTAATAGTTGATACTGAGTAGTCTGGTATTTCCTCATTGAAGAGGAGTTCTTCCACTCTACCCCCAAAGACTTTTTTGGCTTGTCAATTCTGATGTCTATTCTTCCACTCTTTGATAAATGGAATATTAGTATAAGCTTTCTTGTTTAAAATTTTGCTTATTTGTCTTTTTTAGGTCTGAAAGGAGGAGCTGGAGGACCTGATGGACAGGGTGGTACCTTCCGGTATTCCTTCCATGGTGATCCACATGCTACGTTTGCAGCTTTCTTTGGTGGCACAAATCCTTTTGAGATCTTCTTTGGAAGGAGGATGCCTGGTGGTAGAGACACTGAAGACATGGAAGTGGATGGTGATCCATTTGGATCATTCACTAGTTTCAGTATGAATGGTTTTCCAAGAGAAAGAAATACAGTAGGTAGCCAGATACGTCGTAAACAAGATCCCCCTGTAATTCATGAGCTTAAGGTGTCATTGGAGGAGATATATCATGGCTGCACAAAAAGGATGAGGATTTCACGTAAAAGGCTGAACCCAGATGGTAGAAGCGTCCGAACAGAAGACAAAATTCTCACTATTGAAATAAAAAGAGGATGGAAAGAAGGCACCAAAATCACTTTTCCAAAAGAAGGTGATGAAACACCCAACACAATTCCAGCTGACATTGTTTTTATCATAAAAGATAAACCTCACTCTCATTTCAAGAGAGATGGATCAAATATTGTCTATCCTGTTAAGATCAGCTTAAGGGAGGTAAGTTTCTCTTTTAGTGTAACTCAATGTTCAACCCTATTATAATGTCGTACAATAGCAACACAGCAAAAATTTAATGACAGCAATAAAGTGTTTTCTTCTGTTCTAAAGAAAGCATTTCTCTCATAAAAAAACGTGGCTACAGGGCATAGTTATTTGTAGTGGAAGCACTAGCTGTTTTGATATAAATGGAGTACTGTTTCAAGCTGTTTACCATAGAGGAGGCGGAAGAGAATGAGGATGGAAGAGTGAAAGTAAAAGTTGACATGGCTTGAATCTTTTTACTTTATCTTTCTAGATAAATACATATTTGGCTAAATCAATAAATACGTTCAGTATAGTATGCTCAGTTCTTGTTTGATGTGATTGCTGCTTCCATAGAACAAAGTAGAAATTTCTTAAATATTTTCAGTGCCAACAAATTCTAAGCCAGCCTTTTTATGTCATACGTTATTTCAGTGTGATTTCGAAGTAGGTAGAGATTGATTTCATGAGGATAAATTATTGAGAACAGGTGTTATGGGAGCTATATATAACAACAAAAATGCTATAGCTTTTTTTAATTCTGTTCCAAGAACAAAACACACTGGCTTTCAAAAGGAAAGAATCAGACAACCAAGGAGAGTTCTTCAGAATCAGAAGCTGTGCAATGGTCATAATTTAAAAATTAACGTAGCTGAGTGTGTTTTGTGTTTTCTTTTAATTAGGGTTAGATGAAGGAGCAAGTTTTTACTTGCATTTTGAGCTCTTTGTGCATATTATGAGCTCCCTTCTTAAAGGATTCCTACCTAAAATACATTTAATGTAAGAGGAAACACTTAAAACAAGGTAAAGGAGGGAGGGAGGTATTTAATGATGTGGGTAATACAGTTCCCTCATGGACGGAAGTCTGTGTAGATTTATTGCACTGTTATGTAATAGAGAACATGTATCAGTGTAGACCAAGTGTACAGGATCAAGTGAAGCTGGAACAATCTTTATCAGAAATCTTAGTAATGAAAACAAACCATTGGGTAAAGCAGGAGAAAACCTGATCTTCTTGATGATGTTTTAATTTTGATACTCTAAAGTAGTGTTTGTTTTTCTTTGACCATCACAAATGCTCTCCAAGACAATGGTCAAATTTGATTGTCTTTACTTAAAGACATTTAAATATTGTGTTATTTGATGTAACCTAAGTTGATGGAAATATTAGAGTAAATCCCTGTGCAATGTGATGAAAAAATTGAACAAGATTCTAAATTACCAATAGAAATTGTTAAGTATCTAGAGATTTCCTATTGGAGAGTTGTGAGTGGTGTTTTTGCTGTGTGATCAATTTCCATACTACTTGATAGAGATTTGGAAGGATATATAAACTCACTCTTCAGTGGGTGCTGCATAAGATTAGTATATCTTGTCAAAATTCAAATAGACTTACTAATATTACATCTCTACACTTCACAGGGGAAGTATTCTGTTTACAATACTAGTCCTTACTAAATAAAACTCAATTGTAGGTACGAACAATGTTCTGACCAATCCATTTTTCTTATGATATAATCTTTCTCTAGGCATTGTGTGGCAGCTCTATCAATGTGCCAACAATAGAAGGAAGAACCATACCCATGACAGTAAATGAAGTTGTAAAGCCTGGGATGAGAAGAAGAATTATAGGATATGGTTTGCCGTTTCCCAAAAATCCTGACCAACGTGGAGACTTAATTATAGAGTTTGAAGTAATTTTTCCAGATAACATTTCTCCAGCATCAAAAGAAGTACTTAGGCGAAATCTTCCAGTTTCATAAAATGAGGACTATGTCAACTGTTTAAGCAGGACACTGGAAATGCAGAAGACTGGCAAGTCTGTGCTTTAAAAGTGCAATGTGTAACAACTAGTGGAATATTTGTTGTTTTTTTTTGTTTGTTTATGGGTTGGGTGGGGGGAAATACTGTAATGCTGCATGAGGAGAAAAGAGTTAAGTACAAGTCATACAGATGACTTCTGCAGTATAATTTACAGGGAAAACCACTCGTATTTTATATTAGGTCTTCTTAATCAGAAAAGCTTATTCAGTATTTTGCTTAATATAAAGTGTAGTCAGTTTTTACAAAGCCAATGCATATTTCTGATAAAGTACTCGAGTCACCAAGTACTTTATTCCTTATATCCCTACTCTATCTGTAACATAAACAGTTTATACAGAAATTGGACATGGTAGTAGAAATATACACGTGCTAATATTTTAAATTACAAAACAGTAAAGATACTATTTGGCATGTTGCTTTCCACTGCACAAGGCATAGACTGGGAGAATCGGCTTGGACTCCTAAATTGCCCCCCATTGAAATGATAGTATTTTCTTTATTTCATCAGAATGTGAGGGATCTGCATTACGAGTCTAGGAAAGGGCATGTAGCTTGAGGAGAAAGTAGCCATTTGTTGAGTAGTTCCTCACACTTCAGGCAGAACAGCAAGAAAGGATTGCACAAGTACATATCCAGCAAGTGTGGGCCTGCTGTCAAATGGGGCAGGGAAATTGGGGGACAAATAACATAGAGAAGGCTGAGGTACTCAGTGCTGCCTTTGCCTCAGTCTTTACCAGTAATACAGTCTTGACCAGGAGTCCTAGCCCCCTGAAACCAGAAAGGAATCCTGAAACAAGGAAGAGCTAACATCAGTGGTGGTGGACTGACCTAAGTAGAGGTGCATTTAAACTAGATATACAGAAGTCCATGACACCTGACAGGTTGCATGCAGAAGTGCTGAGGAATCTAGCTAATGCCATTGCAAGGCCTCTAAATTATCTTTTGTTTTGAGAAAGGTTTCTATAGACTGGTAAGAAGCGAATGTCACTCCTGTCTTCAAGAAAAGCTAGAGAGAAGATACAAGGAACTACAAACCAGTCAGCCATAATGCAGTCCCCGGGAAGATGAGAAAGAATATCTTCCTAGAAAGCATTTTCAAACACATGGAAGACAGTAATGTGATTTAAGGTCAGCATAGATTTACAAAGGGGAAATCATGCTTGACCAACTTGATTTCACTCTACAGTGAGGTGATTAGCTTGGTGGATGATGGAAAAACAGTCTGTTTTTACCTTGACTTTAGTAGGCGAATTGGCAAAGTACAGGATAGGTAAGTTGACGGTGAGATGAATTAAAAAATGACTGAACGAGTGGGCACAAGGGTTTTGTTATCAGTGTCACAAAGTCCACTTAGAGGTAAGTCACTAGTGGTGTATGCAAACGCTCAATACTGTGGCCAGTAATATTCAGCATCTTTGTTAAAGACCTGGATGATGGAATGGAACACACACTCAGCAAGTTTGCATGTTATACAGAACTGTGAGGAGTGGCTGATAACACCGTGTTGATTGTACTAGTCTTAAGAGGGGCTTTGGTTTTCAAAAAAAAACATACAGAGGAAAAAAACTTAGAGTGCAATGGGTAAAAGTCTTGCTCCCTGAAGTATTACCCAGACACCAATATGGAATTGGGGCTTACTGTCTGGAAAGCGATTTTGCTGAGAAAGGGCTTTGAGTTTCTGGCAGACAACAAACTGACCATGAACTAGCAATGTGTCCTTGCAGCAAAACAGGCTAATGGTATCCTTGTTTGCACTGGGAAGCTTTGTGAGCAGATTGAGGGAGGTAATCCTTCTTCCCTACTCCTCATGAGTGAGGTTGCATCTGGCATACTGTGTCCTGTTGTAGTCTCCCCAGTAGAAGGAAAACAATGGCTTGGTGGAACAAGCCTGTGAGAGATTGAGAGAACTGGAACTCTTCAGTTTAGAATACAGAAAGCTTAGAGTGATCTTATAAATGTATACAAGAATTTGGAAGGAAAGAATGAGGAGAAGGGAGCCAGACTCTTCTCAGTGATACCCTGTGTCGGGACAAAAGGCATGGGGACAACTTAATGCACTTCTATTTTTAATACTGTGAGGGTGGTCACAAAGAGACTCGGTCTCCATCCCTGGAGGTACTCAAAAGCAAACTGGACACAGTCCTGGACAGCCTGGTCTAGCTGACCATGCTTGAGATTTGGGTGATGACCAGAGGTTCCTTCCAACCTAAAAGATTCTGTGTACGCTGACTTAGGAACCTTTTTCAATAGACAGTGTTAAGGACCATGCTCTGCAAATGAGGCTTAGCCCAAAGATGGGTGGTGCTGATGTGTCAGCTTGAATCGATAGGGAGTAGGTTTTGGGGTGGAAAGATGTATAAAGAACACTGTAGAAGTGCACTGTAGAGCAGATATTTAAAGATCATGCTGATCTCAAGTTCGGACTTTGAAAATAATGCAGATTTTACTTTGAAGGAGAATCCCAGGTCCTGTCTAAGGAGAAGTCTGCTGAAGACATGAAAGAGGATAGGGGTTGCCCGCAGACTTCTACATGCTTGCATTGAGTCTTTTCTGAATACAAATATGACTTACTTATCTTTAGAGTTAAAAGGTGCGTAGGGAAAAGGAAAGCCCTCTGTAATAGTCTAGTTTTGTAATATTGTGATAGGGCTGGTTCCCTTCATTTTGGTGGAAGAAATGCCTTGCAGATTCGTTCTTGTTACTTGAGTTTAAAATATAATAGAGTGCTTTAGCAACAGTTTCAAAGAATGCTTTTCTTCGTAAGAAGAAAATATATAGGATTTGCTGTTAGCCTTTTGACTGTGGAAACTCAGTAGTTACCTGCTTTGTTAGGTAGCTTAAGAAATAGCAGTATTAACTTCATATAAACGCTTTTCTGTGGGAAAGTAAATAATATGGAAGTTGGGATTCAAGTTACAATAGATTTTTAATGAGCACAAGAAATTCCATTTTTGTTACTCAAAGAAATAGAACTTCTGGGAGATATTGTTCAAATAACTTTTCAACTGCTGATCTCTTTGTACATTGTCAGTTGTAGTCCTACAGCTGCAGTAGATCTACAAGGAATGAAACAATTGCTGGAGCAGTGTCACAAAGGGCAAACTTAGCTGCTTAATGTTTATGCGTATTGTTAACACTATATATTGTTTGTTTAAAAAATTCCTAATATGTTCTGTATTGCATTTCTTATGTGGTTTTTAAGTAAAAAGTGTAAAGTTGTTTTTTCATTTTCTCTCATCTTTTGTTATGATGGCAGATGCTGAAATCTATATAACTGAAGAAGTGTATCATCCTAAAATATATGTATGTTACTTTAAAAGTTAATGGAATTGAAATTTTGTAATGCAGGATCTTGTAACAATAGTCTAACCTCTTAAAAAAAAAAAAAAACACAAAAACCCCAAAACAACAACAAAAAACCCAGTTGCAGCAAGTCTTCTCTTTTAACTATTTTCAGGTAAGAAGAGTAGTGTTCAATTCAGGGTTTGCGGTATCCTGTACATTTAGAGGCATGTGTACAGCAATTTTTTTTGTCCTAATTCTGTAGAACTGGTATGAATCTTTATTTTTTTTTAATGGAGAGAGAACAAGGCATACATTTCAAAAAATAGCACATGAAATTACTTCAAAATATGAGAAGAGGGCATTAATCCAGGATTTGCAAGAAGAAGCACACTTTTAATAGTGAAATATTAAAAGCTATGTTTTAAAAGCCACTTGATTATTTTAAGTAAAGGCTGTGTGGGAGACAGATGCAAATACTCAGTCACCTGCTATATCTTTAACTACTAAAATACATGGAAATAAATTGACATTCATGAAGCTGGGAGGGCAATGATATTTTTAATCTCCTGAGGGTTGTTTAAGTGCCATACACATTTGGTTAGTTCAGAGAAGTTCATTCTTAGACTTTCTGATGTCATGAGAGTATTAGCATTCCATTGTTTTATTCCAGTATTCTTTGTATAACTGAAAACTATGTAAAGCCTATTTGTGGTGTGCTGAGGAAGTGCAGTGGTTTGGGGATGGTTTTGAATAATGACCCACTTAGTAACATGCTTTGTAGCTGGGGTTGGGTCTCTGCTATTATTTTTACCACCTTCATCTTTTAAGTTTGTGGATGCCTACTCCCATTTATTTTTTATAGAGTGGAAATGGTCTTCATTTGAGCATTCTTTTATTATTCACCACCTACTTTAAATATGACCATCAGTCCAAACATTACAAACAATGCTGAAAATGGGCAGTGTGTATTATGATAATTGGTGAAATGAGGTTAGCAGTGTTTTGAGTCTTAGGTGTTTGATCTAGTATTTTTATTAGGTGCTCAAAAATCCAGGCATAGGGAGACATCTCTAAGATTGTTGCGTAGTACAGTGAATAAATAAAGATCTGAAAATGGTTGTATCTTCAATGCCAATGAGCCAAAGCTCATTGGAGGAAATTCTCTATAGCTGGCTTGGTTGTAAAGACACTGGTTGAGCTGTGCACCTGAAACTCTCAACCTTGCATAGTTTTGCTTAGATACTGCAGGAGAGAATGTCACCAACTTGATCCAGTTGTCTTTTGGATAATCTATCACTAGTTGTGGATTAGTTGTTTTTTTTTGTAGGATCTGTACAAAAGTCAAATGGGCACCCTAGACAGTGGTGATGTATTTTGCCAAGAGTGACTTCTGCTCCTTGATAAGTGCCACTAGCACCGTGCTTGTGTAAACCAAATTTACCCTATTACTAACACAAAGCATGAGTAATTAATATCTTGAGACAAACGTACATTTTGAGATAGGAGAAAAACAATGGTAGTTTCCAAAGGTTGTTTTCCTTGGCCTTTACTGAGACTGTATGACCTTATCTACATCCTTTTTTTTTTTTTTTTTTGCCTATACCTATTAAGTGCTTCAGAATGTTTTAATTCCCTAAACCTTTAAGTCTTAAGATGTTTTTGCTACTTCAAAGTGACTTGGTGTTTATAAAGATTCTTCTATTGTGTAAATACTGCAAGTAGAGGGCTACTGTTGCTCCCCTTGTGTCTGGCAACTGTGTGTGCTTGTTTTGTTTTACTGGAAGTACTAGCCTACCCAAGCAGCATTCTTGTTAGTCATGCCTGATTGCTTTATCAAGAACAAGCTATCTTCACCCTTGCTACCCTACATGATTAAAAAAATCAATATCCACCAAGCCAGCTCTTGAAATACCTTACAGCATTTCTGTGTGTGTACCAAATGGAATGTTCCAAAAGTGTCTGAATTGTGTGTATTCGTCTTTAAAGAAGAGATGAGAGAATGAGTTAAATGAGAAGCAGTCCATGAAATAAGACTTAGGTGTAAGTTGAATGTGGACTAAAGAAAAACAGTGCCAACCAGGAGAACTACATATACTTTTTGCTCACACACCACCAAATTGATCTTAAGTGATAGGTAGTGGGGATCAAATTCCTGGGATCTGCTCTTTACCCGTTAAGTCACAGTTTGAAACTTGAAGTCAGCACACAAAATGAGTTTGTTGCTATGATGTGGACTTTCACAGAATGCTCTCATCTAGTTGCAATTTTTCACATGCCAAAGCTAAAATACGAATATTTGATGCAGTATGGCCATACTCTCAGAAGGTCAGTAAAATCTGGTAATGGAGTTCATTCCCTTTCTGTCACAGAAGAAATTCCGTTCAGGCTCCTGGCTTGAAAATTGTATTTCATTCTCTGTTTTCTCAAAAGGCCTTGTTTTGCAGCATGACTAGGAAACTTCAGTTTCATTTCTATTATAACTTTTAAAAATTTAAATAGCAGATCTCAAGTACTACCACTAAACTTATAAAGAACAGCTGTGTTTTCTTTCAACTTTATTTTCTTTAAACTAAGCAAGATACGATCCTGTAGTATCTTATAAAAAAGAGGTTTTGTTCTGTAGTCAAAATCCTTTCAAGCTGTTACTTTTTGAATGTAAATGACCAGAAAAACAAATTTTTTTTTGCAGGTAAGAACTCAAATCACAGATTCATATATCATTTGTGGTGAAACAGTTTTGTATACACTGATGGTACATTGCATTAGAATACTGTTGTATTTCATCCTTAGTAGTATGACTCAGCTCTGTTCCCAACGCTTTCTTGACAGACATGGCTTTTGCATGCCATAGTTCTTGCATCCAAAATACTTTTGCTGAGGAATGTAATAACTTGCTTTGTGCAATATACTAGTAGGATAAAAGGTATATAACCAATTCTTCTCTTTTTAGTGTGTGATTTTACTTTCTAAAAACCATGGCAAGTAATGAGTAACATTTTAATTTAAATGATTAACTTTCTACAGTGTCACTAAAAATGCAGTTTAAGTTCTTTTTGGATCCCAACTTTCCTGAACTGCTGAAAGCTTATTTGAATTCATGACCTAGTTATGATGTGTGTTACTTACTGTGGGCAGATATTTTCCTGGTGAGTACACATTCAGAGAAGCCTGAGAACAGAACTGCTTGTAGTTGGAGAAAATGTCTTGTGCACATTGTAGGCTTTCTTTTCTTTGAGGTGGTCAGCAGTCTGACTCATTTCTAGGTCCACAGATCACTCAGTCCACGCTATTATACTGGTTAAATCTGAGTGATTGAAGCTCCGAATTCATGATCAGATTGATATTAATAAATAGCATTTGTAGCTCATCAAAAAACAAGTACATGTAGCACATGCAAAACTGAAGCTGTTGAACATTTCCTAATGATTTCTTGCCAAAGCTGGAAACTGCTAATGGTAACAGTGTAGATGCTGTTCTAGATTTGGCTTTAAAGAAAAACCTAGCATATGTGTAGTTTTTTCTTCTGCTTTAAGGGCAAAAAATAAGAACCAAAAAGCACTGAACACTTTAATTTTACTTCTTATGTAAATAATGATAGTATATACATGTCCCATATTGTTTGTATTAACAGTGCAATGTGATCTTCAGTTTACTTGGTTAGCTATGCTGGTTTCTCTCTGGTTTCTCTTTCTGTGGTTAAAAGCTGATGCTATTCTTCCAAGTGGGATCAACTTAATTCAGGTATAAGTTTAGCTGCCTATTTCTATCTGTCCTTTATAGATGGATCAATGCATGGAAGCGTAACACTTTAGTGAGAGGTTTTGCAACATTCCTGAATTAGGGCTATATCAATGTCCATGGGTTTGTGAAATAAATCTGCTTATCTTCTGCTATGTATAGAAACTTGACTGTTTTTGTTTCCATGTAACTGATTCACTAACATCAATAATGAACAGCAATTGATGATGTTTAACATTGATTCAATTATGGTTTCAGAAGATAAGGAATGAATTAGAGGAGATCAAGATCAATGGGGACAAGAATTGCGTTACGAAAGAATTAGTGACGTTGACATCGTAGTAAGTGGGAAAAGGTGTGTTTTATAAGGAATACCTTATTGAAAAAATAGCATAATAGCGAAAAACCAAAATATCATGAACCATTTAGTACTATCTTTTAATTTTGTCTCACTATAAGCTCAGTTTATGCTAATGTGCTCTCAATTTTATCCCAGTATTGGAAAAGAAGGTGCATACAGTTTTCCAAGATCAGAGAAATCTTGAATTTTCAGTTTTCTGGTTTCAAACTGGTCTTGGAAGGTCAGCTATTAAAGTGTGATGTTAAGTTTATTCTGTGGTGTATTTTACTGGCGGAAATTGCTAGAAAATTAATACCTTCGATTTACTGGATAAAAGTTAGCCATGTTTGATTATTCAGTTAAACATATCACATGCTATCTGGAAAGACCCAAATCCAGCTGACTTCAAAACCTTTCTCTTCTCCCAAGAACAGAATTTTAACCATTTTATGTATTTTCTGATAAGCACTAGATACTCTCCAAACAACTATCCTATAACTCACTCGACTGCCTCTTCATCATCCACTTCAATCTGTCTATCTGCTTTGATTCCATATGCCAGAATCCTTTTTGTTTCTTCTGGGTGTTTTGTGCTTTCTAAGACGTGGAAGATCAAGTAAATCAGTGCTGCTTCTCTCTGCAACTTTACAGCAGATTCCTGCGAAAGTGCTGGATGCTGTTTCATGAATCTTCCATTCTTCACATCTTGACCATTCAAGATGTGGAGTAGGTGCACCACTGAAAATGAAGTTATTCCACTGAGGTGAGTGTAGTTACGCTGAAGCACAGAGGAGGTCTTCTGTGTCTAAGGTATCTAAGTTCTTATATGGAATATATGTCTGTGTTCCGGGTGATGGGAACACTTCAAATCCACTAAATGTTAGAAAACTACATTTTTCTAACATGTTAAATCTTGGTACGGCAAAGCTGTTGTCCCTTACAGCAATGTCTTTAAACTTATATGGCTATGGCTGTGTTAATTCTTGGAGGTTTATAGTACGTTAAGTTGCGGTAAAAAGGCAAGAGTTGGCAGAAGCCCTTACCTACTTCATGGTTTCTTTTATAACCTGAATATAAACCTCTGTGATCAGTATTTAGCACATCTTTCTTCCTAGTTGAAATTTGTGAGCCTACTCATTGGAATGATGGTAGTCTTCTTACAAAATGGCTTTGTGTATAGAGACTTTAAAGGTATGTATAAATAGATCTCATAGCATATGATTTTAATATCCAAACAGAGGAAACAAAAGGAAGATATGTCAGTGCTGGCCAGCGTAGGAAACATGAACTGTCTTTGGTTGACTGAGTGTTATTGGTGTGATCTTACTGAAAATGCCCTTCTAATAAATAAACCCTTCCTAATCAATCCTGTGGACAGGAAGCATTGTTTATGGACAGGAATAGCTCTTGTCCCAGGTCCGTGTTACTTTGCTTTCGTGTGGGCGGTGACCCGGGGGCTCCCGGTGTCGTTGCCCTCCCCGGCGCTTCCAGCCGTGTCTCTCCCTGTGTGCGCGCCGCGGGAGCGGAGCGGGAGGGCCCGGCGGGGCGGGGCGGGGCGGTAGGGCCCGGGCCTCACCTGGAGGCGGCATGGCCGCACCGGGCCGGGGCGGCGCCGGGGGCAGAGTCCAGCGCGAGGACCCGGCGGCCGGAGCCCGCTGCAGGCGCGGAAGATGCCCCTGGGGCTGGGGACGAGGAAGAAGGGCAAGTCCAAGGAGACCTCCAAGCTGGTGGACAGCGAGGCTACGGCCCCACCGTCTGCGGCGGAGGCTCCAGCCCCGGCGGCGAGCGCCTCGCGGCTGCAGTTCCATACGCAGCTGGCGCACGGCAGCCCCACGGGCCGCGTGGAGGGCTTCGGCAGCGCCCGCGAGCTGTACGCCAAGATCGCCGAGGTGTTCGGCATCTCCCCTACCGAGGTAGGGCCCGGGCGGGGGTGCGGCAGGGGGAGGCTTCGCGTTCCGTTATGGGCGAAACTGCCATTTCCGAGCGAGTATTTACATGTGGGAAAGAGCATAAGTGTAACCGCCTTTAACTTCTACACGAAAGAAACCGGTCCCTTCAGTCTCTCTGCCGTCTTGATGAACTTCCCGCCGGCCCGCTGTTAGCAGGGCTCCGCAGCGCTGGGCCACGCCGGAGTGGGGTGGATTAATTATTTCCAGTGAGGGGTTATTGGCTGCGGCGGTTCTTGCCGCAATCGAAGGCAAACCAGCGGGCTGCTGGGGGTACGTGCCTGCAGAGAAGGCAGCGGGGTGACACGGAGTGCCGGGCTGGGAACCCACCGCCTCTGAGAGCAACTTCGGCGACTGCTGGAAAGTCTTTGCCGGATCGTTAAACGGTGTCCTTTTACTTGAGGTTATTTAAACTCGCAATGAGAATTTATTTCATTTATTATTCTGAAGCCTTTTTTTTTTTTTTCCTTTGAGCTAAGCTTTAAACACTTGTTTGGATTATGATTCACTTGTTTGCGGCCGCATTGTTTTCCCTTAGCTGGAAGGCAGTGGCCGTATCAGGTTCTTCTGCCATGCCTACGTGGTTCTGTGAACCTTCACTTCTGAGTGGCAAATCGAAAGAGAATGCTTAAGCGTCCAGAGGTCTCCGTGTGTCAGTGCCGCTTCTCTTATGTGTGGCTGCCTCTTCTGAAGTGCCACGGACACTGCTGCAGTCTTTATTCTGGGGCCGGCTGCCCTGACCCAGCAGCATTTCACACAGTAAATTACAGAAGTGTCAGTAACAGCGAATACAGTTTAACCAGTCGCTGTTGCATTAAGTAATTAAGCAGTACCTTCCCAGCTGCTCTGACCTTCTGCTTCTCTGTTTTCTTTCCATATTGAGCTTCTGTTCCCTTTTGTTCTCCGTTCAACTGCTGTACCTTTAACTCTCAAGTTCTCTAATTGTCAGATTGTCTTCTGTTTTTAATGTTGTTCTTAATGAACTTCTGTTACCAATCTCATGGCTCCACTGACTCCAAATAATAGCATTCTCCAGGAAATTCAGTTCTGGAGGAATGGTGCTTTTCCTATTTCCCCTGCTAGGTGAATAGTCTGGCAATTCTACAGGTTTTATTAAACTAAATAGAATCTAAGCTGGAGATTTTTTTCTTCTTTCTGTCTCCATTGTCCCACTCCTATATGGGTTTTATTTCTTTAAATGTGGTTTATTGGTAAAAGCAGATGGGGAAGTAGTGCTGGTAGCACTGTACTTACAATCACAAAATCATATGAGTTGGAAGAGACCTTTAAAGGCCATCTAGGCCAACTCCCCTGCAGTGAACGGGAATACCTACAGCTCCATCAGGTGCTCAGAGCCCTGTCCTGACCTTGAGTGTCTCCAGGGATGGGGCACCCGCTGCCTCTCTGGGCAATCTGTTTCAATGCTTACATTTATTTTAACTCAAGAAATTCAGCTGGCTTCAAGAAACGATGTTGTATGAAACAAAAATAGTAATAAAAATGACTTCCTGTTGGCAGAGCTGAGTGAAGAATCTGAACCTGATTAATGTGACAGAATTCTGATAGGGAAAAGTAGGATAGATTTTTGGCAAGTGTTGCCATGAAACATAAGAATTTGCTGACAGCTGCTAAACTTGCTGGAAATAAGGGGATACCAGACATTTTAAATAGTATTATCTACTAATTAATGCTGCTTTCATATAGTCTAGTGTAAAGCATAATGCCTGAAGCAACGCTTCCTCAAGCTGAAAGACTGAGGTACTCGAATGCCACTTGCAGGTGTTATCTGTCTAGGAAAGTTTCTGTGACCCAGGTGCCCTGAAGCCTGACAGTGTGATACCTGAATGCCTTTGGAAACAGGCACTATCACAGAGATCTCTGCCCTGCAGTCATCAAGGTGGAAAATAGACGGGGAAGGAGGGAGGGGAGGAGCTCAGTATAGAGAGCAGTTGGCAAACCACCGCTGAAATGAATACATTTAACATGGCATGTGAGTTTACTGCAATGTAGGCAAGGGAATGGATTCTTGGATAAGTTCCTACTTAGGCATTTCGGCACAGTACGGAATGAGCTATACTTGTAAGCTGTCGGTTCTCTTGACTCAGTGTGGTTGCAGCACCTCATTTCCTCTTCGTATCGTGTCCTTCAGGACCGGCTGCATTTATTTCTGCTGGAGAATCCTTCCCAGGCTCTGTGAGAACCTGGTGTAAAATGCAGTTTTTGTTGGACAGACTCTGAAGAATCAGTGCAGAGTGACAGAAACTTCTGTGCAGACCTTGATTGTAAGTAGGGTGGGATGAGTATTGGACAACACCGGCCTAGATTGAAAGGAGCTGCTTGCTCCTTCACAGGAACCCCAACAGTGGCTTCCTGAGGCTTTCCCGATATTCACCTCTTCTTGTTCAGTTATTTTATTCTTCATCCATCACTTGAAGATAACATCCCTATTGTCCCTTTTGAACCTGGCTTTCTGCCTGCATTCCTGCCCACCTCGCTCAGTTTTGCCATGCCTATTTTTTTTTTCCTGGTCCAAACCAGTTAATTTTTTGCACCGGGGAGGAGTGCAGCCTGTATGGCAGAGAAATGAGCACTGACCAAAGGACAGTGTAGACCTGTTAAAGCATTTTCTGGTGGGCTCCTGTGACAGTACATTGTAGGGCTTTGAATTATTCAGAATGGCTAACCAGGCACTTGAAAGTGAATATTAAAATCTAACTGTAGCAAGGCTATTTCTTGTTCAGATGGATGCGAATGGTAAATGATAGCCATACAAGCTTTTGGTTTGCGTACTCATAGCTCACACTTCTGATTATTTTGTTTGCTTTGCAAGGTGAGGTGAACTGAATGCTTAGTGGGTGCGTCTAACAAATACCCATGAAGTCTGAGATATCTGGTTTGGTGAAAGGACTTCTATATCATAAAGGGAACAGAGGAACAGGGAAGCCTTCCCGGTAGCACCAAGAGTAGAAATGCAGCTGCCTCTCTCTTCCAGCAATAGGAGCTTAGCTGCTGAGCTTGTGCCCAGGCTGCTGTTCCATGGCATTACCTCATGATGCTAAACAGTTAAGTATACAGTAAGGCTCAGCCACATTAAACTTTCATAGATGTATTTGATTTAAACCTGTTCAGTTTAAACATTTATGAAATTGCTGAAAAATAACCAAAATTGAACAATAGTGTTGAAGCTCAGGTTTTTCAGTAAGTGACTTCTTTTTCTCACAAGAAAAAAAGCTAAAACGTAGTTTAGAAGGTTAGAGAAGAGGATCCGTTTGTGAAAGTTGCTAAAATATTTGAAGTTTTAGAGTACTCACTTATCTATTGAAATGAATTCTCACAATCTCGCCTAAGGATTGAAGCAAAGCAAATTCAAATGATCGAAGATGGCACTGCCTCCAAACCACCTCTTTTCAACCCAAAGGCAGCAATAGTTTATTGCTGTTCGCTGAAGTGGTGCTTATATTTGATGCCATGATGCATGTGATGCTTTCTGTGTTAATGATCTACTTCTCAGATACTTCTAGCTGTACTTTTGTAGCTGTGGGGAAGAACTTACTCTATTTCTTGTACGTTCTGGAGTTTTTTGGGTTTTTTTTTAAACAATAAAACACTGAAAGCTTATTTTATAGTACTTTGAATATATCTGGGGAGACAAAGTTGCCTACTTGATAGAGTACCAAAACCACACTGAAACCAAGAGGATGTGGTTACTCTTGTCACTGCACTAAGTTGAGGCTCCCGCATTTTCCCCAGGGAGAGTGAAATGAGTAAGGTAGCTAGAAAACGTGGTGGTGGTTTCTTGATATAGGTAACACCTACATATAGAGGGAAATATGTCAGTGGGTGTTATATTTTGCTCAAAGTAGAAGTCCTACATCTCAGCTTCTTAAATAACGTGACTACGATGTCCTTTGTAAAGGTATATGAGCTGTACTGAGTCAAAAAGCGCTTTTAATAACTTCTGATTATGTTATTGCTCAATCAACTTATTTTTGAACTCTTAAGGTTTAGGCTTAATGGAAGTTAAGAATGTGATTAATAAAGCATATGCAATAAGTTACCGCATAGGTACTTTATATAACACATAACGTGACCCTCTTTCTTATCTAATGTAGTTTCTTACTTTGTATAACAGAGTATAACCCCATTTTTGTTGACCTGTGTCTCTTACTATTGAAAATATGGATGCAGGAAATAATTTGTTAGTAATCTTATCTGATGAATCTATTTTATGAGGTCTCTGCCAGCCAAATGGAATTTCCTTCTTCTATCTGCTGTGTGAGATAACTCAGCGAAGGAGGTATCTTAGATATTTCAGGACTGATGTAGCAGCTATGGTTTATAATACTTTGCCACAGTTGGCATGAAATGTCACAGCACTGTTATGCTGAGCTGAAGATCGAATGCACATGAATGTTAAGGGTAAGAAGGGGAAGAAAGGACTTTACAATGATAATTACACATTGATTTTTCTCTTGTTTCTTTTCTGGGTAAGAAAATTACTGTTTAAAATAATACAGAGTTTTGAGTGGATGGCAAAATGTACTACAGTAGCTGTTGTTTTAATCAGGTATATAAACTGTTATTAGGTACCTATATTAAGCTTACATCAAACTTAGGAAAAAATATAAATTTTCCATTGGCAGTCCTCAGTCGTACAAATAAAGCTATGCTATAACTGATGGTGTAACTGTATATTATCCTGGGTGGATACATCTTTAGTGCATTACTCTTTGAAGATATCTGTTCTGAGAAAAAGCAGTTGTTCACTAAAGAGGATAAAGAATGATTTAAGTGTTATTTTTGACCTGGTTGATGTTCTCTCAGCCTTGTGGTTAGTATGGAGCTGACTCACTGAGAATTCTGGAGACTTGTAGGCTGTAGTGGAGAATACCATCCAGATGAAGGTCTAAAAAGAGAAACTCTGGATCAAGTTTCTAAATATCACATTTCTGCCCTGTTGCCAGTTTTATCTATTCAAAGGTGTGACAGTGATTACTAGATGATTGTCTATTTGACAAGGTCAGATGAAGGATATTAATGTCTAAAGTGTAAAGCCATAGGGCTTGTTGTTCACTGTAAGAAGTAGAACTGAGTTGCAGTTGTAAACTGGCCAAGTTACGTAGCTTGCAAGAAAGCTGAGTGTATATATGAATTTTATATAATCTGTTCAGATTGAAACTTTTTTGTTTAAAAAAAAATGTTGATAATTAGGTGTGATTAATAAAATTTAACATTCTGATTATAGCCATATGAATTTCTCTAAGTTGTATTATTTTGTAAGTGCTCATTAACTTGAAAAACTTTTGCATTACTTGAGAGAATAAAACTGATGTCTGTTAAGACACAACTGATGTGTACTGTTGTGACTGTTGTTATTAAAGCATTAGGCTGGAGTGTTTGTTTGGTAGATTATCAGATAAGTAATTGGACTGTTTTAGTTGTTGTTGTGGTTTTTTTTTTTAAAAAGAAATGACTAAAGACTCCACCAATCCAGAATTTCCATCTCACTACTAAGCTTTCATTTTTCAAAAGTGAAACAACATGTTTATATAGACTCCACATTCTATACAAATGGAGAAAGCAAAATGTGCTCTCTGAAATACATTAAGAAAAGCATTTCCCCCTCATTTGTTCTAGAACAGAATTGAATAGCTTGGTTGCTTTCATTTCATTTCATTTTTTTCCTGCCATCATCCAGTGACACCAGAGTGAAGAAAAGGGCATTTGAAGCATTCTGGGGCTGAAATCCATGCAACTTTTGTAGGTGTGATGGGGAAAGAAGGAAAGCCCATGTTTCCATCAGAGCACCAGGTGTTTTGCAGGTGCTGTTATATATGCTTGTGACTAGAAGCGGTTGGGCTAGCATGCTAGACCCCACACAAGGCTGCCACTAGAGCAGTAGCAGAGCTGTAGGACACTGTGACATCCCACTTCTGTTTTTGTCAGATGCATCCCACTGGCAGCAATGCAGACGTAATATGATGATGTCCTTTGCCAGTGGCTTGCACCTGTGACGGAGGCCAAATGCAGTATCAAGCTGACTCCTCCTCCTTTCCTGCTTTCAGTTCTACTTGAAATATGGTCTTGAGGGAATCATTTGCCTCAGACGTAGATCTTAGGGATGGAGTTTCTCTGGCCTGTGGCCCTGTACTCTCTGGCACTGCTTGGGAGGAAGCTGTGTGGGGCGGGCCTCAGGCCTTGTTCTTGTCTGGCCTCAACTTGGTGAGCAGCTGGCAGATGAAATTGCCCTAGCTGTGAGGTGGAACAGTGGATTTTTTTTCTTATTTTTTGGCTAGACTATTTTCCCTTTGAGCATGTGCTATATCAGAATGCCTAACACCTGCCTGGGCGGGCCTGATTCCTCCATACAGAACTGTGGTGGGCAGACCCCTTGTCTGTCCACAAGCAATACTCCAAGTTGGAGGTTGGTAAGTGACAAAGAACAAAATGATGGTTGCTCTTGAGGTGGCATGCTCGTGCCTCCCTTAAGCTATTCAGCTGAAGCTCAAGCTGCTAGTGTCCTGTGGCAGACCGTGAGAGGCTGCTTGCACAGATGCGTCCCTTTCTGTTCTTCCCTGCGAGCTGTTATCTGCTGTCTGAGCTATTGATGCTTCTTGTCATTTGCGTGGATGGAGAGTGTCACCTCTCCTGGGGCAGCTGTAGAAAGAGAGTTTTTATTGTGTCAGTTATGGGATCTGTCAGAGGCTGGTATTATGCTCTGCTTAAAAGAGCCCATCAGCCTGTCAAGTTCACCAAACCTAATAAACTGTTAAACTTTAAGGTAATGTGTTTCTTTCCTTCCTGTACAGATCATGTTTTGTACTTTGAACACTCATAAGGTTGATATGGACAAGCTGTTAGGTGCACAGATTGGCCTTGAGGATTTTATATTTGCCCACATAAAAGGACAACGAAAAGAAGTGGAAGTTCTTAAATCTGATGATTTGCTTGGGCTTACCGTTACAGACAATGGAGCTGGCTGTCCCTTTATAAAGGTAAATTTATTTTCCAGTTAAATGCTTTGTTTTGTAGAGGTTTCTGTTACTATGGTAGATTAATTATTACTTTAATGATCCTCTAGAACTATCAAGCCGTTTAGCATATGGCAAGTACCAGAAAAAATTGCTTTTCCTTAGATTCATCATTTGAAATTAGTTCAGCTATTTCTGTACTGCGTGTCATTTTGAAATTAGGTCATTTGTTTGTTGTTTCTGTGATGTGTGTGGGCTTTATGGTATGACCGTTATGTTGTGTAACCAATCCCAAGATGATAAGTGTTGCATACTGCTTATGTCTGCCTCCTCTCTTTTTTTTTTTTTTTAGTGAGTTTTCTGACATCATTGATTAGATCCTTATAGCACATTTGTCACTCATCGTAACAAGATTGTATTCTTTCAGTCTTTGAGTGTTCACGGGGTAAAATCCTGCATGCTCTATAAGAGCAGGTGCAAGTAAAGAGAACTTTCAGCTTTCCAGTACTGGCATTGCCTTAGGTAGGATGGATTAAAAGGTGGTAAGGACATGGATTAACAGAGTTCACCCCAATTAGCTTGCATAGAAAATATAGGCAGTAGCATGTGCCATGTATTAATCATAATTGCTCTCCTCCTCACCTCCCATATGACCTCCAGGCAGTTTGTTTTGAGACGAGTAGATGGAGGAAATTATGACACCTTTCCTGCTAAACTAGGTATTAGGAACCTTGCCCAATTTTTTTCAGCCTTTCTAGGTGCATTGCTTTAATCTACTCCAACTAACTGTTACTGGTGAGACACTAGAAATTACCTTTGATTATGGCTGTCTCAACTGCTAATCTTATTACTATTATTAACAGAGCTTCTTGTATGTAGAGGTTGTATTCTCTATTCATTTCTTAGCTACCATGGATATAAAAAAGGATGTGGACTAGACGTAGGCTTGCTTGTTGTCCAAAAAAAAAAAAAAAAAAAAAAAAGTGCTAGAGATCACTCTTGACAAAATTGAGATTCAGTGGAGGCTTCAACAGGCAGTCTGGCAAAATTGTCTCCTTATTTTTATGTTTCTAGATAGGGAACTCTGAATTTTCAGTGGTACTATCAATGCAACCCATAACACTCTGTCACACTGCTACTTATGCTGTATTTTAAAAGAAGACATTAAAAACAGTGCTTCAAGTTCACTTGTGCAGCTCTCTATAGAGCGTGACTTTCTCTGTACATGATTGGTAATAGGGGAAGAGGAAAATAACAATCGCATTGACTGCTGTATAATTTGACTGGACTGGAGAACCCTCACTACATCAACAAGCTGCAGTTTCCAGGAAATTTTATAGGAATTGTCTGAATAAATATAATGTTGTAATTGTATTAGTCTAGTAATAGGTGTAATGGATGTGGTGCAGTCTTCAGGGAATGCAATTCCACATCAGTTTAAAAGATTTTCTACAAGGTTACTTTGTTACTGTTGCACATTTAGCTAATGGCTGATTTTAAACAGCAGAATATATATGTACACAAAAGTAAAAGCTGCATATATTATATATTTAATTGACTTGCTAAATCAATAAGCAGAAACTGTCTTTACTTAAGAAATAGTTTGGGATTATTTTCTTATATTTTTATAGGAAATAGAGTTTCCAGTTTCTACGTGTTCTCTAGAGCACTCGAAGTACAAGCATATCAATTGCATCCTAATTACTATGACATTATAGTTTGACTGTTTTGAGTCAGTTAACTTGGAGTGCATTAAAAAAAAAACATTAAAAAAATGTTTGAATGCTGCACAAAGGCATTATCAGGTAATACTACTTAAACAGTGTTGGTATTAGGATCCAAGTGAAGAAAAGGTAATAAGAATGGATTCAACGCTTAGACTAAACATGAAGTGTGGCAGACACAATTTTGAACCCTGGTAATAGAAATGCATTTGGGACCTGGTTTATTGTTTGTATACAACACCCCTCTCTTCTTTTACCGTAAGTCTTCTTTTTGTTTTTAAGCTAGGTTAAACAGCAATAACAGGAAGTGCTAGAAAGAGTTAAGCTCTGTGTGAAGCTAAAAATTGTTGCAGTGTCTTATAGGATAGTGAGCGCTATCACACTTCCCACTGACTCTCAGATGGAGGCACACATGGGCTTAGACATGTGCACATAAACTAGAAGCAGATTTTTAGATAGTTAGCAGCTAGGATAAGTGCGATAGTATTAGATAGAAACTTATTTATCTCCTTTGTCTCGCTGTAAACTCAAAGCCAGCCTGAAACCAGCCTCAGTCTTTATTGAGAAGTTCATTATTTAGGAAGATTTTCAAATGAAATCTGTATCTCTGCAAAATAGAAGACATTCTAGAATGTCATAGCTTTTATATTAAATAGGATAATGGCTTTCATGACTGGAGCACAGTAAACATGACAGCATTTAACATCAATAAACCGAATCGCTGAAATCTTAATGGTCCTTTAATTGACTTGATAAATCATAAAGATCTTTTAATGACTGTTTTTTCCTCACTTTAAATTGAACTTTGGAAAAACTATGAATACTGAATTCTGTTTCGTTTTATGACCTCTGCCTCTATGCCACTTGTATTCCCTGAAATACCATTTGGAAGCATTTCTTGTCCTTCATTGTTATTTCACAGGAAATAACCTACCATATGCAGTTACATAGCTAAGTGAGGAAAACTGTAGAAGTTTACTTGCTATAGATAAGCCTTATTAAGACTAGACTTACATAGTACCTCATTCTTTAGTACATTTTCTGTATGTATGAGGACTATACGTGAGAATTTTTGTAGCTATACTTGTCAGACTATTAAATCAAAATGAAAAGTCAAGACATTCACATTACTGGCATCTTTGGGTACAGTTTTAAAGCAAAAGACCCTCAAAACTTTAGCTTGATCAGAAGCCTTAAATCCTGAAGTATGATTGCATTTTTTTTCCCACTGCTGATTTTATATGCAATGTATATTAATGTACTTTATTTTAAAATACTTCTTTCTAAAATGTGTTTTATGACCTAAATCTTACAGTCAAAATGTCCTGTTGGTAAAACAAACTCATTGCTATTGATATTTTTAACTGACATTCTTGAATCTGTCACCTCTTTACCATTTAAAAAAAATGTTCATAAGTATTATCTGTTTTTTAAACAACAGCGAATAAAGGAAGGAAGCCTTATGGACCAAACCAAAATGATCTGCGTGGGTGATCACATAGAGTCTATAAACGGAAGAGATGTGTCAGATCTTCGGCATTATGAAGTTGCCAAAATGCTAAAAGATCTGGAGAAAGGTCGGGTGTTTAAGCTGAAGCTGATAGAGCCTATGAAGTCATTTGGTGAGTGTTGCTTGGCTGTTTGCCTTGTTCCCTGGATACTGAACTCCCAACATTGCACTCCACTATAAGTTTGTTTTCAGGCAAGGTAATGTAACCGCTGCAAAAAGAGAGGAACATTCTATATATAGAATACATATACATATGTATATATGTATGTATATATATATGTATATACATATGTATATATATATAGATACGTATATCTATATGTGTATATATATATATACGTTTCTTTTTCTTGGAGTGGGAATTTTAGGAATGAATTTTCTTCCATCTGCTTTCTCCAGCAGTTATCCTGGTATGTGCTGACTCAGAACTGAGTCTCAGTTGCTCGATTTCTTTGCTACCACATGACAATGCAAAACAAGTGCAGGAATTGTTTCATAGCCATGGTTTTAAAGCACGGATCATTTCACTGATCCTCAAACTTTCTTCTCTGTTTTTATTTTCATCTCCTATATATGAATCCTGATTGTCCGTGTATTGGATTTTTCTATTTGTGAGCTTTAGTTGGGACTGAGTTCTCTAATGCAGAAGAATGAAGCAGAGAAGAGTCTGGTATTCCCCAGGGCACCTCCTTGGCTGCTGTCCCCAACATTTTGTTCACTCTTTTATTATACTTAAGGTATACTTACCACTGAAGGAAAGGAGTTAGACACAGCTCTGTCTCTACCTGACACCTGACTGCTGGGTGAAAGTGATACTTACATAGGGCAAACATATACCTCCTGCTAATACTTATGTACATTAATTTTATTAATGTAGTAAAAATAAATAAAAATATGTTGAGTTAGCTTAGGGAGCTAACATAGAGATTGAGTTCTGATTTTTATTCTCTTAGTTTTTGATTTGTTTCTCCCCTGATCCATGCATTATTTTTCCTTAACAAAAAAGTAGAGAATACTGCTGCATTTTAAGTATGTATGACTTCATGCACACTCAGTGTCTTCACCACGGTGGAAAATGTTTGATTTTTTTCTTCTTTTTTTTTTTATCTGTTAGCAGTTTACAACTGCTGTCATACACCAGTCTTGACGCTTGGTGTCAGAATAACAGCAGAAATTGAAACCGAGAGAAAATTGAAGATTGCTTTTGGTGCTTCTGCACAGAATATAATGTGTCTGTAATATCACTGGATTTAAGTTAATACTCCTGTTAAGTTTGTGTGTTGTAATATACTTCAGTGCAATGTGCATACGTACAGTGTTGCAATTAGCAGTACAATAATATCTTTTTAATATGGGTATTCAGGACTAAGCCTATTACATAGTCTGTTTGTAGAGACTGGGGTAAATCAGCATTTAATGACTTGAACTATTATTTAATAACAGTTATTTTCCTAAGATGATTAAGGTACCTCTTAGTCTGCTGATGATATAGGGAAGGAATCTTGGTAATTCCATGGCAATACCTTTTGTCTGACATTAAATTAAGAGGGAATTAGAGCTTTTTGGACAGATTTTTGAAAGCTGCATATATTTTTTACTCTACAGAAATAAGCTTAAAACTCCCAATGTCCAATTTGAGACAGGTTAAGAATACCCTGGCTTTTGCCTTAGGTGCAGTTGAGCTTTTGGCACAAATTTGTATGAGATGGTTTATGCTGCAGCATGCCAAGAATAGCCACAAAGGAGATGACAAGATCCAGATCCTACTGGACAAATAGATGCAGGATTCCTGTTAATTTCAGCACAACCTGGTTACTTTATGTTTGTAGAGGTGTAGGAATGAGGGACAAGTCTCTGTCAAATTACCAGCTTTTATTTTCCTTCCTATTAGCGGAAAGTGAATACAAGCGTAATTTACTGTTTGGATATCTTCCTACCTTGTGTGCAGATGCTGCACTAGCTGCCCGAGGCAAGGCTTAAAGTACAGAATTGAAGACTTCTCTGAATAAGATTTGTCCTTACCAATCATAAGCTAGGCTTCAGTGAATTGGTGAAAAATTAATAGAAACAAAGCAAAGACAGCATAAGGCAAACTATAAATTTAAATGAAAAAGAAAGCTTCTATGTTGACCAGAATGCTTTGGTGTGAAGTATTGCAAACACAGGTTGTGTAATAGTTTAAGCTTCTAGTGGTGACAGAACTAGAAAAATATGTATATTACATCAGGAATGGCCTTTTGAGACAAATTAACAAATATATAGATATTAAATTTCATTAAAGTTCACATTTCAAGATTTTTTTAGCAGAATAGTATAGGCAAAATGCATGCAGCATAAGTTCTTCCTAAAAGTAAGGATAGTCTGGAGGATAAACTAGCACATTGAAAACAATTCTACAAAATTCTTTCTTGTACTTTCCAAGTTAACTGCTTAACTCCTGAGTTAATAAGTAAATTAAATCCTCGCCAATCCTGAATGTGAAATTATGGCTCATCTCAGCCTTTATGATCTAGGACGTATCTTATGATTTCATACTCAATTTACTAACATAATAAACAAGGAAAACTGAATTCAGGTAAAGAAAACTTAAGATAAAACCAGACATTCTCTTCAGGGATTTATTAGGTGTGAAATCCTGACCTTACCGAAGCCTGTGGAAAAACTCCCACAGGACTACTTATGGACAGTTTCATCTGAGTGACTGATAGTAATCAAATGGTTTAGCTTGAAATGAACAGACCTATTCACCACTGTATGGTTCATTATCACACATTTTGCTGTGGTGTTTTCATCATAGCTGAAGTAAAGAATGAAAATGTTGCAAAACTACAGCTGCCATATAGTCTGCCTATGAAGAGCAGGGTAAGTCTACATTTGGGTGATGACTTTAGATGTCATCTGCTAAGTACTTGTGGTTTTTGTAGAATATGAAAGTAAAATTATATGAAATGCACATATAATACTGAATGCAATAAGGTTCAACAGATATATTGGTCAATAGATGTCCCAGCTTTGGTGTAGTAAAAGTGATTATCAAAGTTTGAAGATAAGAAATTGTCAGCAAAGCTATATGGAGTATGTAGTTAATTTATGTTTTAGATGCCTATTGGATGTTGATTAGAGTTAAAACTGAAGGTAACAGCGAAGCAGATGCATTGTAAACATACCATATACTTAGTTTTGTTTGTTTGTTGTTTGTTTGTTTTCTTTTTGACTTTAGAAAAGGTGGCAGCAAGGTCCAAAGGTGGGACTCTGACAGAGGCTAAAATCTCCAGAGGGAGAGAAACACTTCGACTGAGAAATAAAGGCCCTGCCACTGTGGAGGAAATGGTATGGTTATTTTGTGGCTTTTCAATAGTTCAGTCTTCTAGCACCCAATTTAGTCTTCCCGAAGGTTTTTAAGGTAAAGCAGGAAGGGAAAGTCCACGTTACAAAGTTTGTGGGACTTACGGTGAAGACTGTTTTCTGCAAAGAGAAATATTTACACAAAGTTGAAGGCTAGGAAAGATAGGATGAGGCTGAAGAATCTGGAAATAGAGAACCTTTACCTAGATGTCTAGATGGATGATATTAAAGAGTATTAAACCTAGGAGTTCTGAAAAGAAGGAAGGAGAAAATAAAAGCAATAGCTGAAGATGTGTTTCTGTATGTGACACCACAGAGCGTATTGGGCTAGTTTAAGCATGGTTGTTAGGAGAGGCTAATAACTTTTGTTGACGTGAATGTGTGTAAAACCAGGAATAGTGTTTGGAAGAAGAAATTTTTCTTATTTCAGGTTCCTCTAAAGCTGATGAGGCTTTGATAAAGGTCTGTATTGTCAGGAGTTGAAAGACCTGTGTTTTGTTTGGTCAGTATAAAAGTTATTTAGTTTGAAGTTTGTAGGATGATTTTAGTTTGTGAAAAGAAGGGAATAGAGAGGGATAACGTGATTTACTTTTAGGTTTTGTACGTCTAAGCAGCTACAATGAGAGTGAGGATAAGCAGTAGGCAATTTCTTGTTGTTTTAAAGTCTGTGTAGGATATAATAATACTTTTGCACTTTCTCTCCCTTATTGAAATAAAGCTGTCTGAAGTTGAAGAAAAAGCAGTAAAAAAAGTGGATGAACTTCTTGAAACGTATATGGGGATAAGAGATATTGAATTAGGTGAGTTGTAACAAATGCATTACTATATGATTCAATAATTTCTCATTTTATCTAGCCTATAATTTATAGAGTGTTTCAGTCTGTGGATGTAAGCAAAACAAAACCTGTCTAGAATGTAAACCCAAAACCTTGCTTATATTTCTCCAAGTTGATAAAAGGGGGAATTTCTCACTACAAGCCTTATGATGTAATTAATCTTCTTTCTGCACGCTATCTATACACCAGTTAATAATTTATTTAGTTATTTGTCATTAATTAACTGTCACTGCCATTCTCTATGGCGTATATTTTCTACCAGAGCTTGTATGTGAGGCTGGGGGATTGTTAAGGTCAAGCATATCAATTTGCCGTTTTTCCTCCCCCTCTCTCTCTCATTCCTTGGCTTAGACGCTTTAAAGGAGATCACTGAAGTTAGAATCTGAGACCTTTTTCAGCCAAGGAGTAACTATTTAGCAACAGGATCGATAGAGTAATTGCAGATTTATCAAATTCTTTAGAGCCTGTTTACTGAAGAAACACAGGAAATCTTTCATGACATTTGCTAGCTTTAAAATAATCAATTTATAGTGAAAGGAACTGATGAAGATCAGTATTATAAGTTCCTTAAAACTGCACTAAACTTGCGCCTGCATCTGTTTCTCTGTTAATCTCACACCAACTAAATATGAACTTCCATTTGTAAGCGAAGAAGCTGTTCATGTTCTGTGGTCTAGCTGACTAAGAATTGCCAGGGTGGGAGCAGTGGCTGGGTGCAGTCCTCATGATACTGTTAATACTGAAACAAAGGCAGAAGTTATTTGTTATCATACTATCAAAAATCAGCCAAGAATTAGGAAAGGACAAATTAAATGGGAAGCAATATTGAAAGAAAGCCTTTATGTGAGAGAAGTGGTAGAGGCAAAGCAGAAGAGGCGATAGGTCTGGCATGTAGCTAAGGGCAAAGCAGAATGGTTGGACAGGCAGCAGTTAGCAGACAGGAATGAGAACAATAGAGAATAATCTGAATAACCAAAAGTCTTTTGCCAGCTGCTCCTACTGGCAAGCATCTTATTGGCAGCTCTACACATTTCTTCACAGGAAAAATTGTAGGTGAATTACTATTTGTCTCTCAGCCTAAGGTAAAGGTGGGCTTCCTGGCATGGAAGCGAGAGTGAAGCTGCGTAAAACTAGATAGTGCTGTTTTGCATATGTTAGCCTCCCAATTCTAAGGAAACTAACAGTTCTCAAAAATTCTATTCCCAGCAACTCTAGTACATGATGCCTCTGGCATGCAATATGCTCTCAGGAGCCCTGGGTGGTGCTGACTGACCCTCTGTTTAGGCTTACTGTGAACAGTCTCTGGCTCAGGCTTCAAAGCTTCCGAGACTTGTGCCAGTCACCCCTTCTGGAGCTGTTTTTGTCCTGCAGCTGTTGCAAGCCCCAGCTTGATCCAGTCTTCTGAAGGCTTCTGTCCTTGTTAGTTACATCCAAGGTCTCCATGCCTCTTGCCCCATAGGAACAAGTAGCTCTTGTTTTGGTATCTGTAGCCCAGGATCCTGAGGTTGTAGGCTAGAGTTTGTTTTTTGGTTCTTCAGGGTATGCTATGCTCTGCTATGCCACAGGATCGTGAGTTCCTGTGGGAACTACTGTTCCCTTTCTTCGACTCTCACTATCATAACAGGTTCTTGTACAGTCGACTGAAGAGTTCTGTTTGTAGCGAAAGCTTGGCTCTGCTGGTTGCCAAGCACTTGATAGAGTCCTATGAATTCTCTGATATTTTTATATATGTATTTTAACAGATCTAATTTCCTTGCATCTTTCAGTATGTAGCTTGGATAGTTCTAAAGAATGCTTTTAAAAAATGCTCAAAGAATGAACAGGTCTTTGTCCTCAAAGCTACTCTGTGCTTCCCAACTGGGTTGTTGGTTTGCCTTTTGCCTCTTTTTTCTCTTCCTCTCAAAAGGCTGTTAAACAAAGAGAAATTGTCATGAATCAAAGCCTACAGGTTTACCTAGCTCTGGGTTGCATCCTTGAAGCTTCTTGCTGTTTCTTGAAGTTCAAATCTTAGTCAAGGGCCAATGGTGATGGCAAAAAAGAAAGAAAAAGTTTTATCACTTTTAAATAATTAAACAGCTCTAGATCTCTTTAGGAAAGGAGAGCTAATCACTTGTCATAAATCTGTTCAATTAACATATGTCAGTTTTTTTATATACTAGATGTGATCAGTCACCCATGAAGATGAAATATGAGGATTCATTCAGAGAATGCCAATCACTGCTCAGCTAGAAATTTCACTCATTACTCAAGCCAGATTAGTTGAAAATGCAAGTCATCACAATGCGACAGCCGACAAGTGATTAAGATCTCAATCATTGCTAACTCCCATGCACTTCTGTTTGTCAGAAGCTCTGGTTGTCAGTTAATATTACTTTTTCATCTCCATTAAAATGACACTTCCATAGTGAGATTGAATTCTGAAACAGTGCCCCAATTTTGAGCCAGAAGTCAGAGAGAAGAGAAAGAAAAATAATGTAAAATTATAGACAGAATTAAAGATGAGATAAAGCCCTTAATTTTTGCATTTCTAAGTATCTTGGCAGTTTCAAGATTGGCTGACTAAATATACGCATGAGCCTCTGAGTTGGAGGAAAAGCTTGGAAATTGTTTAATGGAACATCATATTTTTATCTTTTGGGGGGGAGACGACAGATGGTTATTTTCAGGTATCTAAATGCTGCTGAGATTTACATACCTGCTTCATGAATGCACTTCTACCTCTATTTTACTGAAAAAAATTGGCTTAATTCATAGAAGAGACATTTGGCTCTGGAAATGTACTCCTCAGCTTCATGCGTACGTTAGAAATTGGGCAAAGATTTCAGCTTTCTTTAAAATACAAATAAATTAGTGAGGGCTGCTGAAGATTATTCTAAATCTTGTCAGTGTTTTTTGATAGAGGAACATGAACAGCTGATTAATTGAAATAGCTCAGAAAGTGGTGTAAGTGAAGAATTCTTATGGCATTTATTTTTAAATCCGTGAATTGAGGTAAGCTGTATTTGATATCAAAGACTGTGGATGGGAGAAAGCCTGGATCTACAGTGCTCAACCCCAGAATGCTATCAGTGGAAAAAACTTTCACAAAAGGGTTTCCTGTCTAGGTTGAGATGTTCCAGCATCTTCTGGTCACTCTTCATCCATAAATATTTGTTCTATTTCTATGCTTTTGGATGATTGTTTCCTTTCAGATATTCCTTTTATGTTGTCAGGCATTACATACCTTAGCATATTCTCCAATTCTGTTTAGAAGAATTCAGATCTACTTTTCAATTTCTGGTTCTGTTTTTCCAGCTTTCCCTATACTCAAAATATGACTATATTCCATGTAGTTTAAGCTTTTTCTCACATAAGCTTTCATTCTTGGATCACCTGTACACCCCAACATTGCTGGGATGTACATTTGTATTTTGAAATGCTTTGAATGAAGTGGTATTCTCCTTGAATCTGTTGCTTTCTTTGCCTGTCACCAAGCTTAATTCTCCAAAGGATTATATTTCTCCAGTTTTTGTTCTGTGCCCTTCAAATTGATTAATTTGTGATGATGTTCAACATGAAGCTAACACCAAGGTATATTAAACACTGAAAACTTTAATGGCATGCTTTGTTTTCTGTCATATTGATAAGGAGTATGGATGATAATTTTAGCTCTTCTAAAGCTAGACTAATATATGTTACCTTTTGGTGAAAACAAAACTTCTGATATCATTACAGCTAAATACTGAAATGTCTGTTAAGGCTTCTGAAAGATATTTTTTTTCTGAAAGTGACAGAAGAGGATATAGGTGGCAAAAACTGCTGTGTAAGGTGGTTGTGTTCTGGGAAGCCTGATAGTGAGCTTCCTTGCTTAAAGCTGAGAAGACAATTTCTTTTGTCACTTTTGAGTTCACTGAACTTCTCACATTTTATATGAAATTTTCTTAAGTATGAGCATTGCTAGCAGTGGGATTTTAAAACAAATTTCTGAAGACAATGGGACTATCTAAATTGTCAAGAAAAATATTCTCTGTATTAGAATAAAATTTATGCAGTCACTTATTGTGCAGCTGTCATGAGAAGCAGTGGGGGGAAAAGGGGGAGTGGAGCCAATTTGACATGGAGATGTTGTCCTCTGAGAGCAAGTAAAGTTCTCTTCCAATTGCCACGTATCTACCAAATACCCTTGAATTAAGCACTTTTTGCCTTGGGAATTATGCATTGCAATTGTCACCACGTAAACATGCGTATTCTGCACAGAACTTTCCAGCTGTGCCTCTGAGGGCATGGATGCCACCCCATGCATGAGGTAACTGCCCAGAGGGGTAAGAACGTGTACACTGTGTGATAGAGTAACCAGTCTAAGTGCTTCTGTGTGTATGAAACTAGCGAAATATAGGGTTCATGTTTGCCCATTCATATACATCGGTGATAAGAACTGGTGTGACAACGCCAGTAGGGATTGCTTCCATCTCATACTGCCGTTTGCTGAACGGTAATATAATGCTGCTGGCACTAGAGGTCAGCACTACGCTACTGAAAAGGTAGGCAGGAAGCAGGAAGATCTTGCACTTTCTGCATAAACTGTATTCTATCGTACTGGGTGAATTAGGGAAGAGCAGTGTACGCTAACAAGTATAGCTCATTAAGTGTAGTGGTAGTGCTGATTGCAGTTGTTCAATATGATTGTAAACGTTTTTATTTGAGGCTGCTGCTCTCAAATGGCTGTGACATTTTGACTTACGTCACTTCATAATTTGGGAAGCTCAATATGTAAAAAGCCTTGTGTTTGAAGTAGCGTTTTGGTTAATGACTGTGTGATTCTGAAGTTTTAACTAGGACAGTTGAACTTTAGTATAAGAATGTGTTATCACTGCTCTTAGTGATCACATGGCTCTTTCATGTATCAGTTTATCTCCAGAATTCCTTGCTACCACCCTTTCCACTGGAATACTTGTCTGGATCCTCACTCCTTTGTTTACTACCTTCTTTTTAATATCTTAAGGAAATGTGTCCAGGCATACTTTTTATGTCTAAATTGTCTTTCACCTTGCACATCTTCTCTCCCTCCAACCTTGCTTCAGTGTCTATATGGAGTGGCTTTGTATCCTCATTCGTACCAGGAAGACTGCAAAGGTTAAATTAAGCCCTTCACCTCATTTTTTCCTTCTACACCGCTCTGAGTCAGTATCCCAGGGACTTCATGGGGGATGCAGAAAGAATCCACACGACAAGGATAGGTTACTTGTGGTAGGGAAAGACATCTTGAGTCCTTGAGATCCTGTAGTGTTGCCAGGAGTATGGGTAAAGCTTAAGCTTCCTTGAGCACAGCAGTTTGTTTGTCAGACTTTGGGCTTCTTTGTGGTGTTTGGCATGGAGATCCTGTTTGCAGTCTCACGTCTGAATGTAGTTAAAACTGAAACATTGAATTTCTTCAGAATTGCTGTTGCTGACGTCTACAGCGTGGCATGTGGCTCCAGTTTGCTCTCAGCTTGTTAAAAGTTTGCATAATAACCAGCTCTATTTTCCTGACAGTTCGAACTGTCAATAAACAGTTGCAGGTTAAAAAAATAGTATTGAATACACATTAGAACAGGGAAAGTTTATTTTACATTTATCAGTGAGATTTTGCCATTCCAATACCACATGCTGCATGCATTACATAGTAAGTATGCAGTAGACTGTTGTACTGAAAATGGTCTTCTGTGATTTCAGGACTTCCTTCCATTTCTCAGGCACTGTAATACATGTTTTCCACTCAGTTATCCCTCTAAAAAAAAGGCTAGAAGTTAAGTCCTTCACGTGTGACATTAGCATTTAATATGTTCGTGAAGAAGGTGGTGGTTACTTGATGTATAACAAAAGATGAAGAACAGCTTGCAATTTAAGGCAGGTGTAAAAGGTGACAATGAAATAAATCAGACTATGATTCAGGATTTCATCTATTGTACAATGTAATTTTATTTTTTTTTAGTATGAGCAGAGGCTGTGGAGCAGAGATACAGCTCAGAAAATAAACTCGCTCAGCCGTCCTGTTTGTGCTGAGTTGTTCTGTTTTACAGTCTTCTGCATTCCTCAAACCAAGATAGCCTACTGGCTTAGCTTAGCTTTGCTGTTCTCTCCTGAGCTGACGTCTTTCATCTTTTCAGGAGGTGCAGGTGCTGTGACAGAGAGCTTTGAGCCCTCACAGCTTTCCTTGGTGCTAATATCCCTATAGCCACTGTTGAGTGCTATTTGTGATAGACTTGTAATTTGTCCTGGAATCTGAGGAGTTGTTCAGTGGCTAAAGCAGTTTCCAAATTGAAGTCTGAAACTTGATAAAGACTGATTCTCGTGTGTTCATCCAACAATTTCTCCTGCTAAACAAGATATCAGTCTATCTCTGTTTCATAACGAATGATGTTCTGCTCTTTTTTGTGTTTTTTTTTTGACACTGTGCATATGTTGAATGTAGTTCATAGTTTTTGAATTATTTTTTCCTGAAGTAGAGTATTCAAGTGTTTTCTCTATCCTTTTTTTTTATCACTGCTCTTTTCCAAATACAGGTTATACTTAAATTTAGGAACTGTTTCTAGCTGACTCATACTGATTTGGTTGCGTGTATCTACTGCACAGGTTATATATTATTTTCCCATGTTCAAACTTTTTGTAAAAACAAACAAACAAAAAACCCCAAACAACAACAACAACAAAACCACAACAAACTTGGCTACTTTAAACTCTGACTTGCTGGGATCTTTTATTTGTTGTTTAGAGGGGGGGAAGAAGCATTTGAGTATGCCTTTCAGGTCATTGAGCCTACATCAAACTCATTGAAGTTGGTCGTGCATTAACATGGGTTTTGTTATCACAGGAGTCTGCTGTACCTTGCCTTTAGACCCATGCTTCGTATGTAGTAATGAATGGTGAACATAATTTAGTTAGAGAAAAATGAAGACTGGTTGAATTAACATCCCCCAAACAAATAAAAGAATATGTAATGAACACTCCAAGGAAGCTTTCCCATTTACCCGAACATAATGTATCTACTGTGGGGGAGGGTATATAAATATTAATGAATTTAATTAGTAGGTAAGTAGGTGAGCTTTAAATCCCCTTAACACTATTGGACTCTGAAAACTCACAGAAAATATCTTGGACAAATGTTAGTTGTCACTTCCATGAGAATATTTTTTTTACTTTTTGTTTGTTTGTTTTCAGCTGCAACAATGGTGGAAGCAGGAAGAGACAAGAAAAACCCAGATGAATTTGCAGTGGCATTGGATGAAACTCTTGGAGACTTTGCATTTCCAGATGAGTTTGTCTTTGACGTGTGGGGTGCAATAGGGGATGCTAAACAAGGACGACTGGAATGAGAATTGTGAAGTGTACCATTCTCAATTCAAAAATATAAAATGACTTTGAAATATGTATGTCAGAATACAAATATTTTTATTGATATAAATCTGGGGTGCTCTATATAAGTATTCTTATCAGAAACTTTATTTTACAAAGGAAAGTTTCTAACAGAAAAAAAAGATAAACCCAGAGGTCTAACAACTGCACATTTAAAATGAACATTTAATTTACGTGTAGAAATCACTGAGAGGAGAAGGGTCAAGTAGATGTATTTATACATGCATTTTATGTACTCTGGTATCTATTTTGAGGAGTGATAGATATATACAACAATATTTTTTGGATTATCTTTTTTTTTTTTTTTAGAAAGATTTATGAACTTGATTTAAAAAAAAATAATCAACAACACACTGCAGTTCTCTGATCTGCTGGCTCTTAAGTATTCAGGTAGGCCAAGAGCTGTACTGTTTGGCCTGGGTATAGACTTTTCAGTAGACAGTGCTGAGAAGAAACCACCCTGCCTCTGGAGAACCCAAGTACAGGAAAAAGTACATTCCTCTGAAAAAAAACCAAAAACCATGACTTTAAAATGAAAATGACTTGCTCTCATTTTTGATCATAACACACACTGCCTAGATATTTCTGAAACGATTTAGTAGCAATGCCTAGAGCGGGAATCTGTTGCTTTATTCAGATGCCATATTATCACAATAGCTACTGCATAATAAGAAACAAATGTTAATTTTGATTACTATTCACATATTTGGATAATGTCTGTGATCTGGCACTGGAGACTGTAGTACATGACTAAATGCTTCACTGATCTTTGCATGTAATAAACACCTTGCTGAAATCCTGTGAAGTTCCCCCTTTATCTTGTCTGTTGTTTTTTTCAGAATGGCAATGTAGAGATATTTAAGAAGGTGCTCAAAATCAGCAGATGTAACTGTATGATCACAATTGCAGTTTGGATGAAAATGAATGTCTAAAACTTCAATTAGCATCATTTTATACTTTAGGATTTCAACTTATACTGTACATAGATGTTTATTTTTAACTGGTAATGTTTTGCTAATAAATCTCAGATTGTTAAAAATTAACTGTCTCTTAATATATCTGCTATGTCTGCATTTATCCTCCTGTTCACTCTATATTTAATGAAGAGCAGTGTTTTGTTTTTATTTATAACTGTATTCTTTTTCAGTTATTACTGTGTTAGGTTTTAATCAAGACAGATACTTGCTAATTTATGTGGAAAACATAACTTTCGAGAGATAATTGTAGCAATCCTGATTTTTTGGAAAAAATATATGCAATTTACATTTTAGCCAAATAACACATAATGAGTGTCCTTGAAAATGAAATTGAACAAAAATATGGGGCCTGACTTGGAGTCTTGTAAATGCTCTTCAAGGGGATTGTCATCAATTTTATAAAAGCCACTGTGAGTGTTTTGTTCCTTTATCTCTAATCTAAGGATAAGCTTTTGTGTGATATAAATGTTCATTTTTATGAAATGAGTAGTACAGAGATGTAGGGAGATTAGACATTTTATTGTATTTAAGAAAGTTCATAGGTGTCAAAATTGCATTGTACGAGTGCCTTGTATAACCAGTGTTACCAGGGATGAAATATGCGTGTACCTTCAAATAGGCATGATAATTATGAATTTCTATATTCAATACACATATATATATTTATATATTCAATACACATATATAAAAATTCAAGCTATTCTCGAGTTATGAGAAGTAAGTATAAATAGTTTTATTAGAAAATTTGTTATTAAAAGGAAAATAAAGAAATTTGGTGAACAGGTGATGAATTTTCTTTACATCCCATTGCTGCAATGGGACCACAAGGGAATATTTTGAGAAGTGCAATTTTAGAGAAAAGAGTACAGGTTGAATAGCTTTTGTCTGTATTTAATAACAGTGAATCTGATCTCACAATCTTCTGCTGCAGTTGACCACTCTCTCTGTCTTGCACAGGACTCCTCTAACTGAGGTACTTTTGGTAATGAAGAATTTGAGTACTGTGGACCATATCGTTCTTTAAACTTCTTTTAGGTGAATAAGAAAATTGAATTGTCAAGAATTAAGTGCTAAAAGTTGGTGTTGCTTCTGTGTGAACTTTAAATTCTTTTACATAAATTCAAGCTCTGAAAATGTTTGAAAAAGTTTATAAACATTAATAGCCATAATCAATATGGAATTGATTACAAAAACTAAAGAATTCCTTCTTAAAGAGCAATGCACTATATAGAGTTGTATTACAAAATAATACATAAAATATTATCTATAGCAGATAACTCATCGTGTGTTTTGGCTATTCATTTTATTTTGAAAAATTAATGCTCAAGAAATATATCCTTAAACCATAGTTTGTCTTATTACATTGATTGAAATAGCAAGATAATCTCTGAAACACTCATGCGCTGATCTCTCATGTCATTTATGGAGTTTGCTGCAGAACTGAGATTTAAATAGTGATGGCATTTGTACTAACACTTACTATAATAAAGTATGTTGATATATCTTAATTTTTTCTGAGTTCACATTTGCTCATGCACTATTTCCAGCACGTATGGCATAATGACACCAGTACCAAATTTAATAGATCGCTTGCATTTTCCAGCTATGGATGAGTTAAGATGCCACATGAAGATCACACTACGTTCTAAAGTATGGTAATTAACTTTTGCTCTTTGTAATTATTTCTGTAGGAAATTGATGTTGTTTTACTAATTATATACAACCTGCAGATCTATCTAAAACTCAGTCAATAACAACAGTGAAGTATTCGTATGCTTTGTAGGGTGAAAATATCACTACATGTAGCTATGAAAATGTCTCAAATTCATTTGAAGTTCTAGTCAACATAAGTACTAATCAGAGTAGCACTGTAAGCATCTGGTTCTTAGTATACAGAATTATCAAATTATCTAGGGTAGAAAAAACCTTCAGGATCATCAAATCCAACCATAATGCTGTCGGTGGAGCTGGATAGATGCTAAATAGTCCTTTCTGCCTTCATCTTTTTCTCCCAGAGTCTCAGGTGGAATGAGAGAAGACAGTAACTCAGCCTTGAATGCTATTTGAAAAGTAACTAATTCTCATAATATGGTGTACAGTCTGCAGGCAGCTGGCAGATAGATGCAATTGTTTGTAGTTTTACTTCCAGTATGCTGCTGTATTCAAGATGATGGAAAGTCCACCCCTACTTTTCTCCATAAGCAATAGATTTTAGATGAAGAAATGGGATTTAATAAAATCATAAAGTTTGGAGCTCGTTAGTTTAAAAATATGGTCAGCAGTGAATATTTCAGGCTTTTAAACGAGCTAATTTTGAAAATTACTGATACATCTTTTGAGACGCCTTTTAGTGTATGCCAGATGTTGCTTCGGCTACGGAACTGATTTTCTGCAACCCTATTCATAGTGCTGTGGGTATTCAAATAGCTGTTAGTAAAATTATTGTGCATTTGTGAAGATCTTGTCTGGGATTCAAATTTGTAACTCTACACAATTTCTGTATTTCCTTTTTTAGTTTTTGTGTCATCATAAAACTTTGAAAATTTTGTCCTTTGTAAATTAAATATTGATCAAATAATTGAGCCAAAATTTAATAAGTCAAAATAATTTATAATAATTTATTAAGGAAAATCTATCACACAAGATGTAATACAGAGTGAAAAGCTTTTACAAGCATATGCAAAGGGCAAAAAAGCAAATTGAAGGGTTCCCCCCCTTTTTTTTCTTTTTATGTGATTTTTGTGTTGTATGTTGTTTTTCATGAGAACATGGTAAGAATTGTTGTTTGATGCCAAGGTGTTAACTGACCCTTTGAAACCTACAGCATATTTGCTGTGAACTTCAAAACTTAACAGCTTAAATTAGATCAAATCAATTATTTACATTCAGTCTTTTTGTTTGACTCTGTGGTTTCTAAGACATCTGCCTTTAAACGTCACGAATCTCTATCCGTGACTTAGTTTACAAAAATATAAACAAATTTACAGACTTTAAAGGCTAAGATATTCTTCACCTGTTGGTTTCTGTAAGGCGCTTGTAAATAATAACAGTCTGTTGTTAAAAAAGGTGCAGTCTGCAGTACAGGCTGCTTCCTCAGGAAAGATAAACTCAGTTGTGTGAGTTTCAGGGGATGAAAATTAAGAAGAAAATTGAGACAGGAGAAGTCTTTCATTTTTCTTCCTTTTTTTCCACTGAACTGCAAAAAGGCTTTAATCTGAACAGGACAAGGTCTGTACAGTGACGAGAAGCAATCTCCTGAGACATTTAGGTTGATCTCTTTCCAATTGCTTGTAACTAGCTTGTAGCAAGCAATCAGAGAGGCTGTGAGCAGCTTTTCCAGTTTTCTTTAAATAGTGGCAGTTTGAATCTCTATTGCTGTCTGAGCTCCTTCAGAAAAATGTACCTGTTGTTTTTGTAGCAATTGGCTTTGGAACTGAATCTCAAGTAAAGATTTCCTGATTGTCATTAACTTAACTTTACTATGTAGTACTTGAAAGAGGAAAAATTGGTGAGAAATGAATGTTTATTCTTTGAAATGGGAGGGCATCTACCTGTTCCACTTCTTAGTCTTTTCTGTTGCAGTGTGTGGGAATAATGCTCTGGAAAGTGTTCAGAATTCAGTGGTGTGAAAGAAGAGTAATGAATATTCAAAGGTTCACCTGGTGGTCCCAGCTTGTGGCCCACATTAGGTGTTTTCTGAGAGTTCAGATGAAGAACAGGAATGGCCACAGGAACAAATCCAAATCTTTCTTCCTGAATCTGTATCTAACTTATTTTAATGTTGATGTCCTACACTTGTGTCCCTAGTGTGTTCTCTGGAATTTGATGCATGAACTATGCAGGTCTTACAGCAGTGTGGGCAGGATGGTAGATCAAGAGGGAAAAGAACCTTACCACACAGAGCAGTCCCTAAAAGGGTTGAGCCTACAGGTCAGACTAGCTCTAGATCAAAGAGCTTGTTGCAGGATTAATGTGAATGCTGGGTCCTCAGCTGCAATGATTCTGCACTACAGGCATGCTTCTATGGTTCCTTGACCAATAGCTGAGATGTACCCAGTATCCTGCCCTGTTAATGTTTGCCAGGCATGTGGGCTCATGAATCTAACAGCTATTAATGAATTAATGCCTGATGGGTGGTAAGCTTTTTTTTTTTTCTCTAGGAAGTGTAATTTATTTTCTTGTTGTACAGACATAAGTTTGACTGAACCTGAGGGTTGTAAACAATGGTCGCTGTAGGTTTTCTGTTTTGCTTCTGAAGGCATTGTGTGTCTGAGTGAACTTTTCATGGAGGCAGATGAATGACAATGAGATTCATTATGAGGTTCTAATTTTTGATTCCTGAATGTTCTTTGTATTTACCTTTTTTTCCTGTCTTCTTTTGGGAATGAACAGCTAAATATTTACTAATGATGTTTCTTCTCGGAGCATGAACCACGTTAATTAATGTCTTAAATGAAAGATGGTATTTGAATTTAAGATGAACTATAAATGGAGAAACATGTACACCATCATACTTTAGTAAAATCTCAGACTGCAAGTCTCTGTTTTCTAAAAACATTGTTTTAAGTATGTATTCCTGAATTTTTATTAATTTATTTATTTTTAATAAGGAAGTAGGCTTGCAGAATAGTGAATTGCTAAGCATGGAATTAAATTTTTAGTTTAGCGGAAAAAGCTTTTAATGACAAACTTATGATTACAAGTTGTGCTTGTAACCTAGATGATTTACAGGGGATTTGTTTACTCCTTTTACTTGGCAACTTTTTTTTTTTGTTCATACATAGAACAGTCTCAGACTTGAAACAGGAAAGAGAGCATGGTAAAATCCATTGCAACTCACGTTCTCTAGGCATTCATGGTATTGGAATCTCTATCAAAACCACTCACACATCCTTGTTTTCAAAGTGATGATCCAGTGGCCATTTTTACACGTAAATTCAATTGATGAGCTTAGGTTTTGAGACCAGTGCATCTTTTTTTGAAGTATCTCTAGGTAAGCTAAACTTCTGGTTAACAGATACAGAAACTGATCAATAGAGTGATAAAATTCAGCTGTATTGCTAAGAATATCTGAAATGCCCGATGGCTGCTTGCCATTAGCATGACCAAACTCGATAGTTTGTTAGTCAAATTCTATTTGTAAGACTGCAAAAGCAGAAATGGACATGTTCATTCTATGTTATCAAAATCAAAACAGCATGTTGTTTTAATGTTGGTATATTTTCATTATCTACAAAGTGAACGGGGAAACAAATGGTCTATTATAAAAACAAATGTTAAAATGTACAAGTATGACATCTTTCCATAGTAGAAGTAGGTGAAGCTTCGTCTTATCTCCAAGAACAGATTTAGTGCTGGTCTTCAGCAGTCAGGGGGTAGACCCTGAATTTCCCAGGCTGTATGAGATGAAGATTCAAGATCTGCTTAGCTTCTAGCTGTGATTGAATGAAGAAAGAGAACAGACCACGTAGTGTCCACTGCTTGTGCTGCAGCCTGTTGCTTGGGTCACCAATTTCTGTGTTCTCTTGATTGCTAGTCTCTAGTAAAAAATGACTTATGCTTGTACCTGCTATGCTACACTGTGATGTTTTTTCCTTTTTATTTCTGGCCTTTCAAATTTGTGGTTAGATCTCTCAACCATCAGGGAAAAAGGAATTAGTAAATAGCTTTGGCTGCAATCTGTATTCAGCTCTGTGTTGCACATCCATTATTTTTATGACTGTAATGAAATGAATCTCAGTGTAACAGCTGCCTTGAGTTTTCAATTAAATGCATTAATACATAAGCAAGAAAATAGCCTGTCTCAATAGTATTTATAGGGAAGAGAATATTTTTCAAGATGTCTCCCTTATATGACTTTTGGATATGCATTTGCAGGCGTGCTGCTTTATTACTTGCAGGTGGAATGTGTGATAATCAGCATATCCACTTTGTCATATTTCTAGATGACGACAATCTTCATTGCATGACAATACAGCTTTGTAAGCCTGTTGGAAATGCCTCTGGATTGTGCTGGTTTCAGTAAGAAGATGGTTAACATTCACAGAGGGGCCTGAATGCATGTTCACAGCTTTGCTGCGTTAGTATAAACTTCTGGTTTATTTTGATGACTGAGGTTAGTTTTTTGGGGTTTTTTTTTTTGCTCATTGTTTCCAAATGTTTTTTTTTCTAACGTGCTTTATATTCTGCATCTTTGCTCCATATCACAACCACGTCTTAGTTTCTTTTGCTTACAGCATTCATTCCTTTTGTTTGTGCCCATAGGCTTGCCAAAAAACAGTGAACAATAAAGGAGTTTCTGTCCACAAGCTTGTACTTTTTCAGGCTTTGCACTGCAGCCTATTTTTCTATTCCTTCTAACTTTCTTTTAATCAGGGCTTCTGTGTTCCTGCCAGTGAGTCTGAAAGAATCACGCTGCTTTTTCAAGTCTGGAATTCCTTGTAGGTGATTGTTAATATCAGGCTATAGAAGCTGTCTGATTTAAAAAGTAAAATAAATACCTTTGTTTCAGCTCCAAGGCAAGTAGTACTTTGGAAAGTGCTTTATTAAATCTTCATTCCCATACTCAGAGTAAGTAATAAAGCCTAAAAGCACACACACAAAAAGACTGCTAGGATTAGTATGAGACATTGCCATGTGTATCATTCAACCATTTTACATTTAGTGCTAAACTTCTTTTAGTGAGTTGTTTTACTGCAGAAAGAGTTGAATCTTCTGTTACTGAGAACACTTGAATGAATGAACCATTTATACTGTAAACTTGATAACAGCATTGCAATCTTTTTTTTTTTTGCCAGTGATGGTCCATCTCATGATCTCACACCCAGGATCCATTAATACAAGATTTTGTACTGTCTCTTTATGAATGTTCTGAGATTATCTTCTTAAATCTTAGCATGTGAAAAAATAGCTGAAAAGCTAAGCTTGTCCGGAGTGGGGAATGGTTATGGGGGGCTGTCATAAATAGCTCTTTAAAACATTAGCCTCAAAAACAGTCACAGAACATCCTTTAAGGTCCGTGACAACTGTCTTGAAAGCAATGAAAAACCCAAATTTATACATGTATCTGCTATGGAAACTGTGCAGATTGAAAACAGGTCCTGTGATACATTTAAGTATACAGTGAATGCAGATTTTATGTATTTTAGATGTTTTTTTTTCTATAGTCCATCATTATGAATTACTTATAAAGTGGCAGTGATTCCTGCCAGGATTAAGGAAGCAGCAAAAGGTATATATACTTCTCTTTAAGCAGTTTATCTGGCTAAATATTTTCTTTCTTGTTTGTAATGTGGGAAACCTGGGATTTCTTACTAGGATTCTGCTGCCAGAGTGAGTGCATAATCTATAATCTATAATCATAAATCTATACTCAAGGATCTGTCCTGAGAAGGGTGTGACCTAAGCCAAGACTAGTTATACGTAGACAAAAGCATAATGCAAATTAACTAGGGAACTGAAAACTACACGTTAATGGTAAATGTTATCCAAGTTCTGCAGGGAATGATCATTTCCACCATTTTGCCTCCCTCACAGCTCATGTTGGGCAGCGAGCAGCGCAGCTCTCATCTTCACTCACTTCTGGTGGTTTTCCCCCTAGAATCCATTCTCCATCCGCAGTGTATGATCAACTCTCATTAGTCACTATGATTTATGAGGAAAAAATGCTATCTGTTCACAAACGTGGGAACAAAGAAGTGTACTCTGCTTTGTCAGAGTTTATGGAGATGCAAGTAAGGTAATTTCTCCTTGAAAATCACGCCTGGTCAAGGCGAAAATGACCTTTCCAGCAGTTTCTGCTTCGTGTCTCTACCCTCAGATGACTTGCAGCCAACTTCGTGTAATCGCCTCCTCATTATGTTTGTTTGAGATGAGGGTTTGAGAGATGACATCACTCAGCCACATATTGTGATATTAATGACTAATCAGCAGTTAAGAATGCAACAATTAATTCCTGTGCAGCATTCAATTTGTCACTTAAAAATACTCCTTTGACTCACAGAGTAACTCACATCCCACAGGAAAAAAAAAAAGTCTCATTAGAGCCAATCTGCAGTTATCTCTTGGCCAATATCTCCATTGACATCTCCTGACCCGGTTTGTTTCAACCTCACTCCGATACCTCACTTTTTTTAATGTCATTTTTACCACAGCAGACTGGTCTTGCTTCTGGGCAGAGCAAAGGAGTCAAGCTGCATTATTAAATGCAAAAAGAAAGGAAAAATAATAGCCCCTTCTTTTTCCTGACAAGCATATATGACAAAATACCAAACTGGCTCAAATATTGAGTAACGCTCTTTCTCTGAGCTTCAGTCTCAGTGCAAGAGGCATCAGTGCTTCAGTGTCTTTCACACTGCCCTGTTTGCCATCAGATTGCCTTTCATGGGGGTTAGTCCCACTTGGATTGATTTTTCTCTATTAATTTTTTTTAAGAGTTCATGCTCTTAAGGGTACTTTTTTTTTTTTTTACCCTAACCTATTTTAAATACAGATGATGGAACTGAAAAGCCAATAACACTTGTTTTTCTGCATGACGAAAAACCCACGGTCAATCTTGGGTCTTATAACAGGTTATATCTGCTCAACAGGGATCTTTCAGAACTCTTCTTTCTTGCGTGTGGAAACCCTGGAACACCATGGTTGCAGCTCTCAGGTGGCCTGAGGAGCATGAGGTAACATGGAAGATCCTGACCGGAGCATGTGGGGTAAGGGACATCTGCACAGAGGGCAGTGCGGCCAAGCTCCTGCAGTGAGTCCATCATGTCTGGAGACCACAGCCAGCTGGACAGGAAGCTGGGACTGGGAGGTCAGTGCCAGAAGTCTATTTGGGCTGTGATTCAGCAGCACCTGAGAGCTGGATATGGGCCGTGCAAGCTGGGACTCAACAGCCAAAGCAGCAGGTGATGGGAAGAGGCCCAATATCCATGAGGTATTTCACAAGCCATACACAAGCATGTTACTTAACATTGGATTATGTCAATTCACATTCTGTAAAATTTGCCCTCTAAAATGTTTTTCTCTGTTAAATCTCAAAGTGCTTTGCAATAGTCAATGTTATCACCACTCTATGTGTTGTGTAGCTGAGTGAGTGGTGGAGTAAATATATGCCAACAGCCTCACTGGGGCAATTGGTGACTCAGAGCAAAGCTACTTGTGTTCTATGCAGGTAAATCATTCTTACTGACAAATGAAGGATATATTGCTACAAAGAGGAAAATGCAACAAACTGTGAATGGATTGCAAGTGCTCATGTTAATACAACAGGATATTCAAAATGCACATGGATAGCTAGTGTGTAGAATCATAGAATCATTAATGTTGGAAAAGACCTCTAAGGTCACCCAGTCCAACCCCAACTCACCCCACCATGTCCTCAGTGCCACATCCCCATGGTTCTTACACTCCAGGGACAGTGACCCCAACCACTTCCCTGGGCAGCCTGTGCCAGTGTCTCACCACCCTTTCAGAGAATAAATTGTTCCTAATATCCAACCTGAACCTCCGCTGGTGCAACTTAAAGCCATTACCTCTTGTCCTATCGCTGTTACCTGAGAGAAGAGACCAACATATATTTCATCACAACCTCCTTTCAGGGTATTGTAGAGAGTAGTAAGGAGCCCCCTGACTCTCCTTTTCTTCTTCTTCTCTAGCGTAGTGTGTGTGAAATTCCCCACATTCATGTGTGGCAGTGTCTGTTTCAAAAGGTATGTGAAATGTGCTTTCCTGTCTGAAACGATAGTGATTGAGGTGTCTATAGGTAAACCAGATGAATTATTTTTGATAAATCTGGTCTGATGGTCCTCCTTTTTTAAGAAGAATAATCTGATTTGTCAAAATCAAAACTCTACCTAGAACTTTTTTTTTGTTTGAATGGCTGGCTAGAGATAGTCTGGTTGTAAAGGGAGTCAGCACTCCTTCATCCAAGGGACAGCCAGTCACTGCATAGTGAGAAGTATGTTTAGGTGGATGAAATAAATATTGCACTACTTGTAAAAAGCAGAATAGCTCAATTACATGGAAGGTCTAATGACCTCAGATTTGCACTTAATGAGCTTCATTTTTTTAATCATAATAGTTACAAAAAAGAGGACCTTGAGGCAGGTTCATTGTGCCCCCAGCAAAGAGACTACATCAGTTTTATTTATTTACCCTGCCCACAGCAGGAGGTTCAAATTAGGTGATCTTTAAGGCCTCCAACCTAAGCTGTTCTGTGAGTTTATTTTATTTTGGTGGAGAATGTGTGAATGTTTCCCTTACCAGATAATGGGCTTGTTTTGATTTAAAGTAGAACTGCTATTAAAATTTTGATTTTCTTTCCTTTTTTTTTTTTTTTTTTTGGACACAGTTTCATACCCAGATCTTGTTACAAAACCATGTGGGCAGATTATGTGGGCAAATGCCCAGAAGTATATCAGGATGTCTTCCGAGAAACACTATTGGGAACGTACTGCAGCCAGAGGCTGGGACAGTAACCACTGACAATGGGAAAGAAAAATAAGGGAAAGATTAGAAGGATATGAAGCATCAAAAACACAAAGCATGGTCAGAAAAATGTGCTCTGGAAAAAGGGCAAGCTGTCAAATGTGTGAAAGTGAACCACGTACAAATTCAATAACAGGGCTGGATAGGCTGAACAACTGTCTTGCAGAATAATCTGTATTGGCCTATGAGACAGAGAGGCTTATTTAAAAAAAAAAAGAAAAAGAAAAAGAAAAATAATGAAGTGTAGTTCTTGTTAGAGCAGAGAGAGAGAAAAATTAAAGAAAAGAGAAATGGAAAGAAGATCCGTTTTTTCTGAGTTGTTTCACTGAATGTGCCAACTTCAGAGTTGTGATATCAGTGGGTCCAGTCAGCAATAAAATTACTTTAAATCATTTTTGAAAGTTGGGTAATTCTGGCCTCTTCCATGTTTCAGTACTGATCTGGCAGTTCCTGCAGCAATCCCATAATTTCTGTCTGAGCTCTTAGCATCTCTCTGAAATGTATGGATAGGATTTAAAGGGCTTCAGGAGATGAAGAAACTACTACATGGCCAAGTAAGACACTTCCCGTAGTTAATTCTCTTCATAATTTATAAAGAAAAGATGTAGTTCATTTTCTTGACTGCTTAAATACAACTTCTAAACATAATTCTCCTTGAACATTTTTCTGTTACAAGAATTTTCTTCCCCGGCTTTATCTTCCTATATATGCTAATGTCTCATTATTTAAAATTAATAGTGATACCAAGTTAGTGTCTTACATTTATGTATATCAGTTCCTGTACCCAGAAGTATAACTACAGCTGCTTTTACTGGAGCATGTGATTTGAATATTTCTAATTATGTCTAATTTCATCTACATTACTACATAGATTGTGCCTTTATTCTTGATCTTGTTTGAATGAAGTAAGATCAGATGTACTACTCAAAAAACCCAAATCTGAACTTAAAAAAAAATACATAAAAAATCAGAAAGAAACCTGCCAAGTGATTCTTGGAGTAAGCTTTTCATTCAGTGTTGGTGGCTCAGCAGCAGCTGATCTTGAGTATGTATGCATCCTCCTTGCTTACAGCAACAGGTCAATATATTTCTCTGGAAAAAGGCTCTTATGTCTTGGAAGAGCTGAAGTGAAGGCTGCAGCTGTTCTGCTCACTGGTGATGTGAGTGTCCATGACCTCTGGTCCTTTTTTTTTTTTTCCACAAGAAATATTCAAAGATATGCATAGTCCTGTTATTTTTTCCAAGACTATGCTTGTAAATTAATGGAAAGAGAAAAGGTTTGCTCCATTACATTTTTTTTTCTTCTCAGAATGGGCAGTTAAATAAAGAACATTAAAGATATTACTACAGCTGCATTTTTATCCCACTGAAAAATCTCCATTACTTACGAAACATTTCAGGTCTCACAATCTGTCAAGCATTAAAATATGTTGTAGATATGCACCAGGTAATGAATACTTGTTAAATTTAATTTAAATTGTAGTGGGGAGAGATAGAGATATTTCATGATGGTATTTCAGTGTACAGAAATCTCTGCTTCATAAGACCTTCCTTGTGTTAAGGAAAATAAATCTTTTATTTCCTATTTCCAAGCTTCTTTACCTTTAAAAATATATGTGAACAGGCAAAACAGTATATAAATACATTAATGTTCAGTATAGTCTTACACTTAGCACTAAGTATACTGCCTATTATTTAAATTGAAAGAATAAATATAGAGTATTATTGAGTATGTAAGTATTTCATGAATACAGTAAGTTTGGTCTTTGTGCTTGTTTATTAATCAGAATAAATTTCAAACTCTGAAATAAGTAATTTAAGTTGAGAATTTGTAAATATTTTTTAAACAGACAGCAGATAATTTGATTTTATAGAATCTCAGAATCATTATGCTTGGAAAAGAGTGCTAAGATCATCTAGTCCAACCACGAATCCATCACCATCATACCACTGAACCATGTCACTCAGTGTGACATCTACTCTTTTTCTGAACACCTCCAGGGGTGGTGACTCCACCTCTCTGGGCAGCCTGCTCCAATGCCTGATCACTCTTTCTGAGCAGAAAATTTTCCTAATATTCAACATGAAAATTCTTTCCTTCCAAATTCTTTCTTGAAACCTCCTGTGGATGTTTTAACATATTTACAGAATTGTATTTCATTTGACTACTACATTTTAAGGACTGTAGTTCTGAGGACAAACCTTGGTGAGCTCATGCTTTAGTTAATTATTTGAGTTTATTTGTAATAAACAATTGCAGCTTTTTCTAAATCATTTGTATAACATTGACAGGACAATGACTGCTGCTTAGGAAGCATTGTATAAGATACAAGGAAACGCTTCTCTTTTTTCCAAACATGAATCACATTCATCTTGGTTATTATAGTCATGAGAGAGATTTCCAAACCTCTGAACTTTCCCTTCTGCCAGGTGTCTGGGAAGGGACCAGGACAAGTGTTTTCCATGGCAAATTACCGCCTGCTGCTTTCCTACTCCCTCTGCACTCCTGATGCTTATGTGTTCCTGGATGCAGAGTTAGGAAGTCGTGGATCTGAAATGGCACTGACACACTGTCAGAAGATGCTTTTCAACACATTTTTGGTATATTCCTTGCTTTACTTGCTTAGTAAATTTACATCTCTATATCTGATAAAGAGAAAATGTAACTGATTTAATATAGCCAGGCTTCTGCGGGAGCTGAAAGAGAAAATCAGCATAGTGCGAATGAGGAGATAGGAAGACGGTGGGTTGCTCTCACAGAACAGCCATGTGATTCCAAAGAAGTTGCTTCTTAGCCCTTTGTTCTCACGCTTTCATTAGTGATTGGGAGGAAAAAATTACGAATAATGAACAGAAGTAACACAAAGACTAAAACTAAGGTGTGAACTGAGGACCGTGGGTGTTTGGGTAGTGGGGACTCTTTGGTGACATGGATGTCTGGTTGCACAGCTTTGCTGAGAAGCTTCCAATTCATGCTATGTGCACACAGTTATAGGGGGATGTCTGCCTGACTACACAGCCAGGACTATTTTTACGCATAATAAACGTGTCTTGCCCTGGGTATAACTAAACAACATACTTTTTAATATGGTTAAGCTAAGATTATGCTTCTGGAACCAAACCAAGTAAGTGCTTTTCTATGAGGGAAGGTTGTCTTTGGAAGCAGTGAATCAGAAAAGGACTCTGGGGGGGGGGGGGGGATGGGGGGGGGAGGAAGCTCCCAGCACAATGCTATACGGGTGGTTTTTGGATTTTTTATTTAATTTTCTTTTTTTTCCTGTAATTCAACTCAGAATTACCCACAGTACAGCAGTTACTGGAATATCACATGCAGGTTTGGAAGTTTATGAATCAGGGAGGTCTAAGAGAGGAACTCTGAGATTTGGAACCCTCGCTGTGTCATGAGATCCAGTGAACTTTATTAAGGAGAAGATTAAAGATCATCTTGACCATGTATGAAGCAGTGATTTGATAATAGCATCTCTCCTATCTGGCTGGCAGAGGTATAATGAGAACCATGCAATGCAATTCAAGTTAGGCAATTTAGATTCCAAGCAGACACAAATAGTGTGGGTAATTTGCCAGTGAAATGATTTAATGAAGATTGTAATAAATTCCCCCTTACTGGACATCTTAAAATCTGAACTGGATGCTTTTCTGAAGGAAATGCTCCAATTCAAACAAGAGGAATCCAGAAAAAATCGTATGGCGCATTTTATTCAAGAGGTCAGACGGGAAGACTCTAACAATCCATTCCATCTTCTATTGTGCAAAATTGCTCAGTGGTTGGTCTGTGGACTTTTTCTATGTAAAACGATTATTTCTTTCGCAAACTCTAAATATATCAATTTAACAGAGAACTCTCATATTCTTCTGTGATTCTAGTCTTTCTAGCTGTACTAAACAATGATGATGGCTCCAACTCTTGTTTTTACATCGTTGAATCAGTTCATAATTCTAAGAGCTAATAATGCATTTAATGCTGCTCATAGATCTTGAGACGTTATGAGGCAATAATGAAAAAGGCAATTACTAGATTTATTTTACAATTTCAAAGATCCACGTCAGTGGATTTTTCATGCTTTTGACTGGAGGCAATATTAACGTGGCTTCAGACAGCTGATTTGTGAGTAATATTCATTGTGTTCCTGTGTGTTCTTCCAGCAGCAAGCATCTTCCAGGCACTGCTAAACAAAGGGAAAGGTAGAAGTTGCTGGGTTATCTAGCAGAATGCAAATGTGTTCAGGAGCTTGCCCTTCATTAGTACATCACTGCTCCTCTCTGTTCCATTTCTGTGCTCTGTTGAAATACGAAAAGGAAGTCACTGCTAGAAAAAGAAGAAAACAGGTGTGCTATCAGATTTCAAATGAAGATGACAATTGTATTAAGAGAAACTTGCTCAGAACTGTGAAAACCATGGCAGTTCTCGTAAGGTAGCTGAGATGAGATGAGCAGAGATGAGACTTGTTAGTTTTAATATATTAGAATCATAGATTCATTTAGGTTGTAAAAAACATTTAAGATCATCAAGTACAACCAACCTGGTGTTACGAGTTCACTCCTAAACAAATTCCCATGTGCCACATCTACATTTCTCTTCAGTACCTCCAAAGATGAGGACCACCTCCCTGGGCAGTCTGTTCCAACGACTCACCGTTTTCCAAGAGGGGATTATTCTTGATACCCCATCTATGGCACAAGTATAGATATTTTGATCCTTTTTCAACCCATGACTCCAGTTTTCATACTGAAAAGCAACAGGGATCCCAACTTTAAATTTCTAAAAACATGCACAATTTATTTTTATTGTGGTTCACAAGAATTAGTTAGTAAATCCAGTAGATAATAATGTCCTTTAATGTTGCACATACATCTTAATGCAATTATGTGGTAATAAGAAGGGAAAAGTAATTCCCAACCTCTTTTAGTAAGTTTTATACTCAATGAAAATGATTGTGTGCCTCCTTAGTGAGATGAGGTAATTTGAAATGTTGAAATTTGAAATATTGAACAGTAATTTAGGAAGAAGTATGTTCTGAAAATAGACTGGGTCAGTACTGAGTGTTTAATGCTAACAGAGTAGAACCTGCTATTTGGCCCTTTGCTTAGAGAGAGTGATTGACATATATATGCCTAAACTTTAATATATGTGCTTAAACTTAATGTTCGCTGGTTTCATTTAAGATAGCTCTAAGTGAAAAGAAGTGCTATCATGAAGAACATAGCAGCTGAAGAGGTGCATTAAATAAGAGCTGTTAGGCATTGAAAACAAACGAAAACGTGAGGATGAAAGAGCTCAGTAAAATTGTTTGCAATGATTTGTTCACACAATGAAAGGAATGCTGCATTTCATTTGTGTCTTGCAGATCATAATGTTTAAAAAAATCAGAGTGAAGAGTCAATTTGAACAATGTGAAACTTGCTTGTTTTTTGAGATGGAGAGGGTAAGAAAGTAGCAATATTTAAGTGCTGTGCATTGATCCTTTTGAGACTTCTTACCTCTGACACATTTGAAGAAAATTGTGATATTCAGTGTTGATTTGTAGAGCATTGAAAAATTATTTTAATCAGAAAGCAGATAATATCCAGAAATGAAAAGGCCAGTTTGAAACCTTTTGCTGTTACCACTTGTGCTGGAACTGCTGTCTTTGCTTTGTTCTGTTTATTTGGTTTGTTTGTCTTCTCACTGAGGGAGATAGTATGTCTATGTCTGCTCTGATTTTCTTAGAGAATTTTCTGATCTGACCAAGTTGGCAGAGGCACTGTTATGCGGATCTGTTCTTGATATGTGCTTTCTTCTGGGGGAATGGAGCAGCAGCTTGAAATCCTTTAGAGACTATTCCCTCAAGGTTTCTTTCCCCTACAGTGCATTTTCCAACAGCTAGATATGTAATCTATGGGAATAACCTTTATTTCAGTATTTCTGTAGATAATCTCTTGGTAGATGCAGGAAATAAAGACACACTGATCAGCAACCAAAGCTCAGATAAAAATTCTAGTCTTGAATATGGGTTAAAAATGTAATTTATGAGTAGAACATACTCAGTCATGTGAAACAGTGTCAGTGTATTGGGTCAGACAAATGCCATACCTTGCTCTACACTGGTTTCTGAGAAGCTATGTGCAAATTCTGTATAAGAAATCAGTAAAGAACAAGAGGGGAATTTTGTTTGGGATAGGAAAGCAAAAGATATTCCTCCCATTCTCTATCAATGTCATTCCTCCATTTCTTTGTCGTGGTCCCAATGTCACTAAAATAAAAAACTTTTGTTTATTAATTTCTCTAAACAGTATATGAGAGATTGTTCTCTTTTTTTTTTTTTTTTCCCCACACTGTCTTATATTACTCTGTATGTTCTGTCCTGTGAATAAGCACTCATTCTTTCTGGACTTTACTAAGACCTTTCTGAAACTTACCTTCTTACCTTGATCTTCTAATCCGAGCAACCCAGCTCAGATGCTAGATATCAGTACCTCTTAGTATTTCAGATGTCATCTATGTAATGAATGGGGAGGGTTTAAAGAACAGCATTGTAATATTAAAAAATGTATTAAAAAATGTATTTCCTATCTCACTTTGTATGGACTCAATCCTTTTTTTTTTTTTTTCCTTTTTTCTTTTTCCTTCCTTTTTAACCTGGTAAAATCTGAACAGATACATTAAACTGTGTACAGTTCTGTCGTGATATTCTGCCTATGCGCTAATGATTAGTATAGAACTTAAGAATGCGTCAAAGTAATTGAGACAAGTTCTCCTCACCTACAGCTCTTTGCATTTATCATTACAGAGTTTTGTTTGTCTTTGTCTTGCCCTTGTATTCAGTTGTGCTTAGGTTTTACCATAAATCATTTTACTCTCTCTCTCTCTCTATATATATTTGATGTGGTAAACATTTAGGTAGATTTCCTTTCTGGCGGCAGACATTTCTTATTCTCAGTTAGAGAAAAAAAGGAAAAAAAAATCAATTACCTGCAAGAACTGAAAATGAATTTTCAAGTGGATGTAAGGATAATTTATCCATGCCTTTGTATGTGTAATATGAAAACAGAGTTGAGCCATATTTATTCTCTGAAAAAAAAAAAAAAGGGAAAAAAATTGAAACACCCCATCCTGCCTCAAGGAGATGAAGAAATTGGTCTCTAAAGAAGTGGAATCTTTCAAAGCCACTGACAGTGTATCTTAGAATGGATTTTCTTTACTGTTTTTTTTTTTTTTTTTTTTTTCCTGTTAGAAGGTGAATGTGGTCTTATTAAGAAGAAAGAGTTGCTTTAATTGTTGTCTCAGCTTTTAAGAATGCATTTGAGGAGCCCAACTCAGTAGAGACAGGGATGTTAAATAAGAGAAAAGGATGAATCCTGGCTTATCTTCTAGACCATTAAAAAAAAGTAAAATTAGATGTGTAGTACATCAAATAATAATAAATAAAATAGCAATGAGAGTTAGAAGAAAGGCATTATGAACCAATTACTTTTGTCCAGATTTTTTTGACATGAAGTTAAGTCAGCATTTTATGCAAGGACTCTGCTGGGCAGAGGAAAATAAAGTCTCGGGGTAAATTCCACAATTCTTACAACGTCTACTACCTTGTTGTCTTAAAAAAAAAACTCCTCTACTGCATGTTAGTTCATCTCTTCTGAGTATTACAGTGAGCAGCCATCATCTCTGTGGACTGAAGTCCATTCTCTTTTCTAAGTTTGTCATTGTCCCTCAGTACTGGGGTCTCTGATGTCTTGTGCTAAGGTTGTACATTCCATTATGAGGCTGTAACAGACTGGCTTTTCACCCTCTGCACCCGTTTGAAATTTAGTTCTCCTACGTGTTGTTCAGTTTTGTGCTTTGCCATGTCTGTGAAAATGCATTGCATATAGAAAACCCAGGAAACCACATGTCCTTATGTTTTTAGATTTCTATTCTTCCTTCTATTTCAAGGTAAGTAGGAATTGTTTTGCAATGGGTGATTCACACATTATTACAATTTGGCAATGATATTGAATCATAATGTTACATCCTTGAAGTACACAAAATTTGCTGCTGCAAAGAAAATGGCCTTGCACATATCTCTGAAACTTCCTTGGTCTAATCACAGCTCTTATTTTCTTGTTCTTAACTTTCTTAGTTCTCTCTTGCAATGGTACTACATATTTATGTAGCAACGCAGTCAATAAATCAGACCTTCCTGTTTAGTCAGGTGTTCAAATACTGAGTAACATTTGAAGGGAAAATAAAAATAATTATTTATAATTTAAGTAATCGAAGCGATACAGAGTGGCACATTTCAGATCCCGGAAAAAATGGCCAGCAGTCTCTCTGACCTCTTGGCTGGAAAGTACACTGTTTCCTTTGTGCCATCACAGTGCAGCATCATCCTTGTAGTCTTCTTTGGCTCTCACTCAGTCGACTGATCAACCAGTAAATAATTGAACTGCTGAATGTTTTGAGCAGGAGAAGAACTCTCTCTCTTTCCCATACCTGCGGTACTGTAACGGCAGAGCACAGCATGCCTACAAATTATAGTCTGATATAGTTCCAAGTTATATTTTTCCTGATTACATTTTCTTACTTTCTTCCATTCACTTGATATATTGATATCATATAATGTTTTTAGAATGGAAATAAATAAATACATAAGAATACGTGAGAGCATCTACTGAGAAGGGCAAATGAGCATTTATCTTTCTAAGAATACTGACTTCTTTTATATCTTCACCTTGCAATGACCAGCAAAAAGATCAGAAATTTGAGAAAGTTCTTCTATCTGCAATGTTGTTTTTTTTTTTTCCCCCCACTGTAAATGCTTAACACAGTAGTATTTAATTGCTTCCGCTAAGCTTTAAAAATCGAAAAGCAGAATGGATCTCCAAGTGATAGATGGAGAGGCTATAAAGTGCTTTTTCAAGAGGCAAATGCTGCTCCATGCTCATCTGCTCTGGCTTTGCTTTCTGCAGCTGTCTTTGATCAGCTGGACTGTGCTCGCCTAGAAGCACTATACCAACAAATGACTAATACTGATTCCCTGTTTGCTTCTCCTGCCTTCATCTTTTAAAGATAAAGGTGTTTAAATGGTGAAGGTACAAAACACTGTTCAAGATACATTTGATCATTGGGAAAAGAAAGGAAGGAAATTAAAAATCTCAGTAACAGAACATCTTCTATTTGATCACGGCACCATTTGGCCTGCCAAAAAACATATGTTGATCTTGCCTGCTACTTCAGATGTGCCACACTTCCAACAAAACAGAGGGGAAGCAATCCTCAGAAACAGCTCATGGATTGATGTAATTATGATGAACTGTATCCTGCTGGGAAGGCAGCTTCTATATGAAAGAGAGAAAGAAAGAAAATGAAAGAACATGGCATCTCCTCTAGAATCTTGCTAGAATAAATCACCTTTAGCAAGAGCATAGTCCAGCAGACTTCAGCTTTCATGTTTCGAGTTCTCAGGTTTTGATTCATTAATGAATTCAGCAAGAGCAATCACTTTCATTCTTTATGATCAGTAGACAATGTAGGAAGAAGGAAATATGCTCTCTAGTTAAAGTTAATATGAAGGTCTGTGTTATGTCTCTAATATACCTGCAAGCCAGGCTTGTATTTTTTTTTAATTGCCTAATTTAATTTTGGATTGACTACTCACCTAAATTCCTTCTTATTTAAATCAGTGAAATTACTTTTGTGGGTCTGGCCCTTACTGTTTAATCTTTCTGCTTTCCCTTACTAACGTGACTGTTGCTGTAAAATGATATATCTCCTTTTTGAATGTGATAAAAATTATTTCATGAAATGTTCAAAGGCCTTATAGTGGAGTAAAGTCATGAGTTAATATCTTGGGAAAAAAAATCTTCAAAGCACAGTACTGAGGAGCTTCTGACAGGAAAACTATCCATCCTACATGCTCTTGAGGTTTAGGGAAAAAATGTTGTTACATGGTTAAAATTCTATTGGGCAACATTAAATCTGGTATTTCTTAACTTTTGAGAGTTTTGTTTTGTAACCTCGATAATGTTTTTCCTCTTCATGTAGCCCATCTTCTTTTTCACTGAACCTGGAATATAACTGTGGTCCAACAGGGACTTATCCCAAATGAAGTTTAGGGTCCTTTTCAATAAATCTAACGGAATTAATTAAGTAGTAAGTTACAATAACATCTAGCATAAAATGCTTGTATCTATATTGTCCTCTTTCACATCTATCCAATTTTGTATTTCCTGACGTCCTTTCATTCCTCTTGGCTGCCTTCTATCTTGATGTTCCTGTTAACCAACTTGTTCTGAAACTTAAATGTAAATTAAAGTAAGTCTGTATTCTCATTTGGATAGATTGCAATACTGATATTTGAAACTTTCTGACTCCACTCTTGCCTAATTTCAAACAAAATACTGAGCCTCTGCCTTGTCTGAAGCTAACTGGCTATTAGTAATGTATGTAGAAATGAAAATGGAGAAGTGGGTTAGGTCAAAGAATGGATTTAGCCTGTGTTGTGAAGGATTGTTTCTGGAGCCAAAATCTATTCAACACGCCACTTTGGTTGAGTTGCTTCTCAAAGAAGGTGGCCTCACTAAGAATATACCCCGTAATTTCAGGGACAAGCTTAATTGACTGAAATGAGTAGGAGCCTCTCTTTTGGCTTTAAGGGGTTTGGACTGGATTGCAGTAGTACATAATGATGAAGCTAATTTTGTGCATATGCACTTAAATTTGGATGCATCCTTTTGAGGAAGAACAATGACTCATTTTAGCTGTGTAACTAATTATGTGTCTACCAATGTAACTAAACGCTTCTAGTAGCATGCTAAATGAAATTTCTGAACTGTTGTGTAGTTTCCTTCTTTCTCTCCAGCCACCCTCTTGGGGATATTTAATGTAACATTTGCTGAGTGTTTTTAGAGACCGTGGACTGGAGATGTGCACTTTGCATTGAAGTGAGGGATGGTGAGTTCTGTGAGAAGTTTCAATTCCAGCTTCCAGGTTTTCCTTAGGAAAGCATCATTTCTCTCTAAGGATTATCTTAAAATCAGGAGCAAGAGTAAGAGTTTTCAAACATATTTCCAGAGATGTTTAGCAATCTCACCCTTGAGCTGTCTTGAGAGACTGAGTACATACAATAGAAGGGCTGAGATCTAAAATTCATTTCTATTTTCTATGACAACAAAGTGCAGAGTGTGAATACTGGATTGCTATTACCTGAGTTTTTGAGGAGATCGGCTGCAGTGAGCTGTCCTAGATAGAGTTTGCTATCAGTGATGACTTTATATAAGTTGCTTTGCTTTAATTCACTTAGTCTGTGACTAAGGCAGTTAACAGTAGTTCATAATTCACAAAGATGGCATATTAATGTTAGTCCTACCAAAAAGGTGAATTCAGTTGATAAAGACAGAAATAGAGCACAGATACTAAGGCACCTTTAAGTGAGGTATCAATTCAATATACAGAGCTAGATGTTATTTTCATGGTATAAAAGAGAATGTGTTAGTTCTGACAGATTTCAGTGGAGTGTGTTATGAGCATGAAATGATAAGCTGAAGAAAGAATGTAGTGATTGTTTACAAGGATCTGAAACTGACTGAAGGGCAACCAGTTTTATGCATTGTTTTTGTTAACAACTTTAAAAAGGATAAGTAAATAAGTCAGTGATATTTATTGCTGGTGCAAATTTGTGAGGTCTTAGTTGTGTAAGAGAGTACTAGAACACTATCAAAAAGAACTGGGCAACCTTTAGTGTGGAAGTGACAAAGACAGAAAGAAATCCAATAGAGTAAAGCCAACATTTGCGTGCTTTATTTGCCTTTATAAAGTGGGAATAGCTGGACACACTCATGCTGGTGGAAAAGGAAAACTTGATTATTCCTCACTCACGAAGTGACTCACCTAAGAATGGACTACAGCCATGAAGTGCAAAAGTCTTTCTTGGAATTACTAAGGGCGGTATGTTACTGGTGAAGGCAAGGAAATATCGGAGTTGCTGTACATGTCAGTTAAGACATCGCCCATCACAGAATCTGCTGCTTTTAGAATTATTGCTTAAGCAAAATTAATTCAAACCGGGACTTGATAACAGGGAAAGTGAGCATCTTTGGTGAGCTATACTAAAAGACATCAAGTTGTTTAAATTATAAATGAGGCTGAAGTGGGGATATGTGTTTTGGATTATAGAAAGAGGCATTTATAAAAATTATTTCCAAAGAGCTTGTGTTTCAGGCATACAGTGACACTTCTAGCTCTGCCAATTATGTCCTTAGGTATATATAATTAGTTTGATAATCTAGCTTATGCCTGTTTCTCTGTCATTTAAGAACAAAAGTATAAAATGTCAGTAAATTAATTCTCATTTTAAGATACTTTCACATCTCAAGGAAATTTGTATGAAAAACTAGGTATTACAATTATTAGTAACACTAGACTGGGGGAATGTCTCTGTTTGTGGTGTCTTTGTGGTCTGTTGACTAATCTGTATTTTTAATATTACTATACACCATCTATTTTAACATCCCATTGCAAACATGCTTCTGTCTCACATGCACACTCTCTACAACCAATGGAAGTTTTACTGAGGTCATTAGGATGTATTTCTGCTATAGCACGCAGAAGTTTGATAGACAATATTGTCCAGATCAAAACTTTGGAAACCTAAGGGAAAAAATTGCTCCTCTAAGTTTCTTTACCTGCACTCCTTACTCCCAGTGTGACATCTTTACTTTGAAAGAAGAATATCCATGCGAACAAGAAAGTGTAAATTCTTTCATTCTGCTCTTAAGGGGTCTTCATTTCTTTGCTTTCTCCCACTGTTTTGTGCCTGAGACTGGAGGAAAACCAAATGTGGCCACTAAATACGTAGTCAAAGAATTACGTCACACTTAAGCATGTCTTATGTCTCAGGAGGCTGATCAATAACTACCTTGTCAGTGCAAATATAGGCCAGCTTTGCAGTAAGTTCTCATAAATTTCAGCTTGGTTAAAATTGTTGGGATGCTCTAAACCACGCATTACAACCAGACACCTTTATGGTCAGTTAGAAAAAAGGGATATGGTAGTGAAGGACATACCACTCTATAAAAAAAAAAAAAAAAAAAAAAAAAAGAATAAGGAAAATACAAGGAAAAGAAGAAAGTCTCTTCTTTCAGGCTGTGTAAGTTTGATCTGGGAGCTTATCCAAAGGGAATCGTGAAACATCTGGACATTTGACTTAAGTACCCATAGTTCTGAAATCTGAAACATCCATCTCAACCTCAGCTGTCATAACCGTGGAAGAGTACTGGCACTGCTTGTGGCTGCCTTGCCATGATCTCATGGTGAGATAATTCTCTCTTTTCATACTGGGAAGGGTGCTGTTGCAATGATTGAGAGCAGACCACTGCGAGTAAATGTGGAAACAATCTAGGGAGATCCTTGTGTGGGGTCGGTAGAACTCTACCATGACGATAATGTCAGGACTGCATGGGTCATGTAATTAAACACTAATGGAACCAACTGGGAATGAGGTAGGGAGGACTAAATCTATCCAGTGCTCAGTTTCCTCCCTGTGTTATATCGGAAAGATGAAAATTAACAGCACTTAATGACTTTCTCATTATATCGCCTGGAGGATCCTGGATGAGTCATGCTTGTTCAGCAGCATAACTTTAATATATAAAACTTCTCTACTGCTCACAGCTATTCTACCAGCCACTTTTTTTTCTTAATTCAAGAGTAATGTGAAGAATTCTTACAAACCATTCTTTTTTCCTTGATCCTTCCAGACAACTTGAGGTAGAGATTAGATGAATATAGTATATCCTTACTTCTCTAGTAAGATCACATTTTAGATCTGAAAACTGTTCTCTTTCATGTTCTACGTTCTGTTATGTACCATTCTCCTCCTTTTCTTCCTCCTTTCATAGCCTTCAGAATTTAATCTGGTATGCCTGTTCTGTCTCACAGGATGTTCAGTATTTAGATGACTGTTAGGTCTGTAACTAGCCTATGGTAGTATCCAAGGAAGCAGTATTTCCAGGGTAGCAGTGATGATGGTGTCAGGAGTCCTACTTTATTTTTCTTTTTGTACCATTTGATGCAGTAGATGTCAATAGAGATAGTATGGTAATGATAGATAAGGTTGAAAATATTTTTATGAACGATACTTTCCCAGACAGATTCAGTGGCAACAGTATACCTAACTGATCATGCTGTGTTTGGCTGTTGATCATTTTTTGCAAAAATCAAATACAAATCATTACTAAAAAAGCTCTCTGAATAGGAATGGATCTTATTGCTGGAATACTTAGGACAACATTAAGTCATTAGTTGAATGGATTCAGGGTTTTGCAGAAGCAAGCTGCATCTTAAGATTGTTACATTTTAGCATTTGAAATTATGCTTTACTAAAATAATTTATGTTTATGTGCATTTTTATTTTAGAGGAAGATCTTGCATGCATTTACATTTCCTTTTCATGGTGTTAGCTCTATAACGGACACTGGAAAACATCAATGAGAAGAGCTGACAAAAGCTTAGATGTGAGGTTGAATTGTGCTTCTTTGTAGCATGTAAAGTTGTAAGAGAATGTTCCTAAACAGGAAAATTCGCCTGCATCTATACAGGCTGACCAGTGGTCTTTCCCAGATTTGTAATACTAAGTTGTTAAAATCAAACAGTATTTGGCATAGAAAAAGCTGTTTTGGTAATTTTCCTTCTTTCCTTCTTTCTTTTTAGTTAAGCATGTACAGGATGAGAGGCACAGTGAATCATTTAATTGTTGCACAAAATAAAACAGTTCACCATGCAGACTACAAAGAAACTGAGTCTTGTATAGTCTTTCATTCAAAGTAAGCAGCATAATGAAAAAGTTACCACGTAACTTCAAGTGTACAGCACTGATTTAGTGCACAGAGGAAAATTATGGTCATCACAGTGGAATGCAGTAACATCAAAATGGAGTTATACTGAAGGCTTGAGGGAGTCAAAACTGTAACTAGAGACAGTTTTGTCTTCTATTTCCTTTTAGAAAATGTAATTTGTAAGACCCGTGTGCAACTTGTTCTTTGACTGCTTCCCATGTCAGTGAGAGATGTTATTCCTAACAGGTACAGCAGACCAACTTTTGAGCAGCAGTTTGTTATCATGTGTTATTTATATTCCATTATCTTAGAATGAGTACATGTAGGTTTTCTTAACTTTGAAGAAATATTTTTTTTTCCTTCATACAAAATACCTACATATTAATATGTTGAATTAAATGCATCTGTTTCCTGTTTAGGATAATTGGACACTGAACACTTACACTGTTTCTTCCTTTCAAGTTATTTTTTTTTCTACTTAACAAGAAAGGGTAATTAAAGAATGATCCTGCAAATGATTCTGTATTTCATGCTCTTATATGCTTAAGAGCGTAAACAGTGCCATTAACTTCAGAAGGACAATCGTGTCAAATTAATTGTGGATCTTTTAGAATAAGACCCAGTTATGAATTTTTATCATGGTTCTGATCTGCACAGAATCTGTGTTTAAGGATGAACATAAATTATAAATTACAGGATAGTTCTAGAATGGTTTCAGGAATAAACTCTTACTCTTTTCTATTTAAATCATGAGGGTGATGGTATGCATCCACACATGTATTTGATTTGGGTAAATTTTCCATTCTGGACCACCTCATATTTTTTCATAAGAGCCAAGAGTGAGTGATCTCATGTTATTGCTTTCCAAGTGGGGCTAATTAAGGACTTTTTCTGCCAGGTGCTCTGCATGCACTGCTCCTATTGCTTTCAGTTGTGGTTGAGGACACACTGAGATACAACCCTATTGTTTATGTGTTGAAGTTAGCATTGCCAGAAAGAATACAACATTGGAGAATAAACTGCTCTGAGGTTTACTTTTGAGGTTCCCTCGAATTAACACTTAGTTTTTTCCTGGATGTTTCTGGGGGGGTGGAGGGGGCAGTATTTACTTTTTTCATTTTTAACTTGGGAATGTAAAAGTTTACATCTGGAAAATTTCAGTGTTATATTTAAATACTGTCTGGCCACTGATTTCACATTAGCAGTCTTTATAATAAAACTTGTGGGAAGTCAGTTTTATGTTAAAGGAATAAGGATCTAAAGTCTCCTACTGACTTAAGCGGTTTCTGGAGTAAGTTCTAACTCTGTTTTTCTTCTTGTAACATGATCTGAACCCTGTTTAAACACTCAGTACTGTGGCCAATTAATTGCTGTGTAGTTTCCTGATAAAGCCTGAAAATGGGCTAATCCTTAGATATAATACTGTGCATGGTGATTACTGACAGTTTCCTTTGCTCCTGAAAGCCACAGTATGTGCCTTTTACTTTCTTTTAAGAAAAAACAGATCAGAAATGTGAAATACATTAGGTTGTTGATATATTCATTGAGCTGGGAAGGATGAAAGGGACATGCTTTCTGCTTCACATTATTCAGCTAGAGAACAATATGCAGAAAGTGTAACCATAAGGGAAAGCCTTTCCTCTTATACTCCGGGGACCAGCTCTGCCTTCAGGGTTTCAGTCTTTGCACAGGTCTGTGCCAAAATCCTGTTCTCAGGAAATGTCCCCCCTGCTCCTGAGGGCTGTGGCCAGTCAGTAGGAGCTGGGGAAGTGCTCTTGAAGCAATGGTGAAGTCAGTGCTGCAACTTCATGAGTGGGAGGACTCATCTCAATCTTCAGTGTCTCTGTAGGAAAGAGGCTTTCTGTTTAGTGAACGTTAGAAGATAGAGCTCTTCTATTTCCATAGTCATGGAAAAGTAATGCTATTCTTGAGAGGAAAAATAAAGTAGAGAAGCAAATATTCTGTTACTTCTTGTTTCTTACTTGTTCTTGCTGGGTGTTATATTCAAGATCTCTTTTGGCACTTCCAGTTCATCATGAGAGGGGATAAATATTTTGAAGGCTGTCTGTCAGCTGCCAAGAAACAACCAGTGCAAATACAGACAGACATACAGAGCAAATAAGAAAGGGAATGATTTTTCTTTTAATGGAATTCTTTTCCCTCCTTTCCTTATATTTATTTATTTGTTTTCAAAACCAAAAAGGTGCTCAAACAGATTTTAGGTGTCAGTGTTGCAAAGCTGCTCTGCGTAGCATTTTTCATCTGATTTTCTGAGGGCCTGTCCTCTGTGTTTCAGCAGCTTGAATTGAGGTGATGCTAGGCTTGCCAGAATGCTTTTTTCCTTAAATAGTACAGAAAACAGTACATTGCTTAAAGACTTCTTTCATGTAAAACTCCCTATACTTAATTAGTTTTAATTTTTATTCTTTCTTTAACATTTATCCTTTTTGCTATGGACTGTGATTATGTTAAAAGTCACAAATTACATGGTCTTGAGATGAAATGTAATGCTTTAAAGAGCTTTGAGGAATGGTCTTTCAGGAAGTGATGTTTCCTGTGGTAGCTCTGTTTTATTTTGTAGTGTTTAATTATTGTGGCAGGCAGACATCTAGAGGTTTAATACTACTGAGGTCATGTTAGTTTGATTCAGGTGTAGAATGGCAAATCCTTGGATGATAGAGTTAATTTCAGATCTGGCCTGCACATATCTGGAATTGCCCTGACCTGAGTGCAAAACCTCGCACGTGGCTTTGTTGAACCTCATTAAGTTCTTGTGTGCCCACTTTTTGAACTTGCCCAGCTCCCTCTGGATGATGTTCCTCCCTCCTATTGTGTCAACAGCACCACTCAGCTTGGTGTCATCAGCAATCCGCTGAGGGTGCACTTAATCACATCATTGATATAGATGTTGAAATTGACCAGTCCCAAGAAGGAAAACCTGGGGGATACCACTCATGACCAGCCACCATCTGAACATAGAGCTATTGTGACAGCCTTCTGGATATGACCATCCAACCAATTCTTTATCCACTGAATAGTATAGCCTTCAAATCCATATTTTTTCCAGATTAGAGGTAAGGATGTGGTGTGGGACCATGTCGAAGGCCTTGTATAAGTCCAGGTAGATGACATCAGTTGCCCTTCTTTTGTCTGCTGTTGCCATCATTCCAACATAGAAGGCCACCACGTCAGTCAGGCACAATCTGTCCTTGGTGATATCATGCTGGCTCTTTCAGATAACCTCCTCCTCTTGCATGTGCCTCAACATATGTTTCAGGGTGATCTGTTTCATGCACTTCCCAGGAACAGACATGAGGCTCACTGGCCTGTAGTTTCTCTATTCTTCTTTTTTTCCTTTCTTAAATGTGGGAGTGATGTTTCCCTTTTTCCAGTCTCCAGGGACTTCACTTGACAGCCATGACTTTTCAAAAACAATGAAGAGTGGCTTGACGAAAGTCACAGTAGCTTGTCTACTGATGTCCGTGTTAATAAGAGTTAGATCATCCAAAAGGGAAATAGCATAGCATAAGCTGATCTTTTTATATCTTAATACAATATGCGCAAAGAACTTAAATGAGCAAATGAATTTCTATCATTTTTCACCTCAGCTATGTCACAACATATCTGCAGTAACTTTTCCTCCGCCCCCAGCATTTTCTCAGGTGATAAATACATAGTTTGTCTGAGAGATAGGGAAGAATTAATGTAGTGTGGGGAAGAGCAGCTTAGCCAAAACACTGAGTAATTAAATAGGACAATCCCTGGCTTCCTGGAACAACGTGAAATGATGCATTATTTTAGCCACCACACTGTAATCAGAGAAGCTCGGTGTTGCTGGAATTTAATTTAGTCCATGAGTTACTGTGAGAGTGGACAGAGCTGCTGTGGTCTGGTGCTTGAGTGAGCCTGGGGTAATCTCCAGGAATCTATAATGTTGGCCCTTGTTACAAGTACTGTGTATGTTTGCACGTGAAAACTGATGTTCTGTTAAAGGATTTCTAGAAAGTTTTCCCTTAGAGCCGTTTAGTTTAAAATAGTGTTTAAAGATCATGATTCTACTTTCTTTGAGAAGCACGATCATGTTTCTGGTATTTTCATTGAGAACCAGAGCATAGCCTCCTGGAAACCACTCTCAAGTTGGAATGTATATTGTCCTTGTGCAGTGCAGCTTATATCTCAGCTCTGCTGAAAGAAAATGTTTTTATAAAGTGTGGCTGAGGAAGCAGAAGTTATGATGTAGTGTCAAATAGCTAATATTTTCACACTTCTGGACAAAGCTCATATGCCACCTGGCTCTTCAGAGTACTGATTTGGAGGGAAGACTACACAAACATCTGCATCATTTTCATGCTGCCAAAAGGGAATGGCTGGTCTTTGTCTGGAAGAAGTTTGACTGAACTCTCATACTGAGTCAGCTGGTGCTGGGGAGTACAAGTCTAATGACTAGTTTTTTACTCAATGTGAGTGAGTCCTAAGAGAAACTGGTCATCCTAATACAGGACTGAGATGGAATCTATGTTCCTACTTCAGAACTTTGCAGATGTCTACATCTGCATCTTTTAATTTCCTCCTCTCACAGGTTTATTGATCTGACAGGAGGCAACAGTCACTCTGTGCTAGATCCATTTCTGGTTCAAATTTGTTTGATTAAGCGCAGATAAAGCAGCACTGTTTCTTATCCAGGATATGCAAGTCGATAGATAACATGTGGAGTAACTTCAAGGCATGGTTCCAAAGGATCTTGGCTGCATCAAGTGTAGGACATTACTGATGTGTCCAGGAATTTGATTTAGGGTAGTTTCTGGGAGAATTTACCAAAGCTGATGTCTGACAGAAAACTGTGTCAGTGTAGAAGGAGCATACACATCTTGCATGCTCTTCTCATTGGATCAGAAGCGTCATCTGCCTTTGCCTGCTGAACCTCCTGTTCTTCTTGTACTCAGCTGTGACAGTCTCTGCTCCCTTAAGATGATTATTCTTTCCTGGTATCATCAGTTCCTACGAATTCCTCTCCTTTGAATGGATTTTATAACACAGCCCATGTGTAAGGAGGATTTTTGGAGGCTCTTTCCTTTGAGTTTGCTATTCCTGGAACTCCTGGCTACACAAGAAGCTCTTTTCTCCATCTGGTTGTTTTGGATCCACTCTGATGGGCCTCATTCTTTCCGTGATTGTCTAGGGCACATTGACACCTAGCTTGGGGTCAGTGTTCCAGACTTGTTTTATGTGCAAAGCATTGAAGCGCATTATTAATTGTGACTGTTTCTTAAAATGAATGCACATTTGATTCTTTGATGGGTAGAGGCCCATGAAAGCATGTATTATCTTGGTTAGACCAGATTTGGCCCCCGCCTGCTGTGTTTATTTATTTCCTGGGGTTGCCTGGGCATCTTTTGTTGCCTCTGCTCCTGTGCTGAGGGATGTTCTGTGTGTAAACTGAGCTGTCTCTGACTTCCTGCACCTTTTCAGCTGCAGCAAGGTAGCTCAGGTATTAGGTGGGATGAGTGAGAAAGGAAGAGAAAGCTACAACACTGGGACAAGCACCAAAGCTTTGGAGTAGGTACAACTAGCATTAGAGAGTATTACTTTTTGTTTGTGGAATAATTGAAAGACTGGGAAACGTGAGCCTTGCCTCTGTGGCTGAGTAAAGAGAAAACATCAACTTTCAGTTTATACAAGAGAACAAGAAGCATTATTACTAGCATTATCTAAAATATTATCAGACTCCAGTTCCAGTTGGAACTTAATAAATTCTCTAAGGCGATTTGGCATTTGTAAAGGACAACATTCTTATTAGTTATAAAAATTGCATGGAGAAAAGAAATTGAATGATGCAGTTATTACTGGGACTATTAATTATGTACTTCTGGCTGGATCAGGCCTGCAGCTGTGGTCTGTGTATTCTGGAACTCAGACTGCTTCATTGAAGGAAAGCACCTTTCTGAAACACTTAGACCTTCTTTCCAAAAACAAAGCTGTTTTGCAGAGAAACGTGTATTGCTTGTTTTTCTACTGTATGCAATTCTTGCTGCTATATCACTTCTTGCTATAAGATGTTGAGCCTGCAGCTATTATCAGTATTGAAAAATGTTTTGAATTTTATCTGTTTTCTCCTTAGCTTGTTCCTCACTTTTCCTATCTCTTCATCTCTGATAAATATCCATATGGTATTGCAAACAAGTGTGACATGAATATTTCAGAGATCTGGACTAAATTTCAGGCTTTCTCCTATAAAGCTGGGTCTACTTCCCAGCTCCTTCACCCTCAACCTGAGGGTTCAGCTGAGATTTAGGGTTTTTTACCATGTGTGACCTTGGCCAGCTACAATTGAATAAATGATGCTAAGAAGTGAGAAACTAATAGTACATTAGTTTAATAATAATGTACATTAGTACATTATTATTACAAACTAATAGTAATAACTTGCAAGTATAATTTTTGAGATATCACAGAGGGCATTTCAAGGATTCAGGAAGAAAAAGTCTGAAAAGACAGAACACTGAGGACCAGACTGTCCTAAGGAAAGACAATGTTTGTGTATATTATCTTATTCAGTGTCAGTTTTGTTTTTGAATATACTAAACTAGACTGGAAAAGGCTGGAAAATATTAAACTGAACTAAATACTTATCCACAGATTTTTAATGGGAAAACAGAACGTTTAAATCATAACTGCTGCAGTTACTACAGCATCTTGGTGTAAATTTGCAAAAGGGAACTTCAAAAACCAATTGCTTAGAGGCATCTGCCATGGTATGAAACACCCAGATGGTGATCACCACACTTATTAACTGGACCATGGCAAGGAGATCATGTGAAAGCTTCTCATCTGTTGGAATGCAGTTTGGCTTTGCCGAAATCTCCTTCTGTGGGTCTGTAAAGCTCAGTGTGTTTATGCTGTGGTTTCTTTATAGGGAAGCAACCTGCTATTGCAGGAGGTTCTCAGTGAGAGACTGGTTCAGCATAGTATTCTCAGTTGTTTTATCTAGTTCCATTAACAGATGCTCTTTTAGCACTGGCTACAAAAGTATGTTTTAACTGTAGATATATGTGCATAATTAATGCACCTAGATAAAGCTATCAGATTTTTTCTAATTGGTACAAGCATTTTTAATTCATTCTTGTACTTAATTACCGTGTATATAATTTTACAACCAATGTCGGACTGAGAAGATGCCATTTATGTCAGTTCGAGCAGGTGATCTGGGCAGGTTGCTGCCAAAAAAGAAAATTCACAGAGCATTTACTAAGTCCTTAAATAATTCAGGAATTCTATCCACTGATAGTTCTGAAAAGTGTCATGAGAAAAAATCTGTACCTATCAAACTGTAGCTTCACAGAAAAAGTAAAAGATAAAAAAGCCTTGTGTTTAACATGGTCTAAAATGGTTTTAAAGTCATAGAGATCTTGATGTAATAAGAATCTTCTCTTTATAAAAATACTATGGAAATAGAAATGAAGTCGAAGCAAATTCTCAGCTATAGCGCTAAGGTTTTATGATGTAGGTTTAGAATGCGAGGGTTATACACTCAAAAATCAGATCTTTACCTTGTTAAATGATAATGGGAATTACCACCTCTTTTTCAAAATAGCAAGCCATTATCTAGACTGCTCCTTTTCACTCTGCTGCTAAAGCTCATTTTTACTATGTGCTAACACTATTTTTACAGTTATCCACCCGTTCCCTACTTCCCCAGTGTTTCAAATATTTTATACACATTTAACATCAGGCACATGGGAACTGATTTTACTAGCTTGAAGATGAATGAGTTTGTAAATATACTTACAGTTTTATTTCCATGGGGTTCTGAATGTAAAAACAGTAAAGATTTCAATACAAATCCTGATTTATTAAAGCAGATGAAAAGTCATGATTTCTTCACACTGAGCTGCTGTAAGAAAGTCATGTGCATGTAAGTAATAGCAAAACAGACTGAATGCTATTGGAGTCTTTGTTGACCACTTCCCGTTTAAGTTTAAATTAATGATCTTTCTTTATCAGAAAGATGCACATTTATAGAATTGCAATGTCTTTGCTCATCTTTGTATCATTTTACTTTGTTTTAGTGCCTTTGGTGGATAAGATATATAAATCAGTTTGAGACTGTAGAAGATGTGAAACAAAGCTAGAGCAACCTCTGTCATATCCACCTAGGTTAATAGTCTGCCTGCCTGGTGATCTTGTCTCTAACAGAGCTCGGTAAAGTGCTGCACACTGGCGATTCCATTTGAGGTATGCCTTAATGACTCAGCAATGACTTTGGAATCGTTTTATTCTCTTAAACTGTGGCTATTCTTGAAACTTTCTCTTCATGTACTTTACTAAAGTATTGGTATGCCTTACTTACCTCTTTATATTTATGATTTATGAGGTTAGTTACACATCACACAATTATTTTGTATAAAATAAAAGTTGGAGCTCATTTCTCATTAGGCTATGAGTAGCAGCAAGTCAGATATGGATTCTCTGCATTACATATCCTATAACAGCCTATTTTAGTTTTGCAAGATATCTCTCTTGCTTTTCCTTCAACAGTATGTAAACATATCTTATTTCATTGACTGAACTTACTATTGTTTGCAGTCATTTAGTTTCAGATTTACCCTGATTTATGTCAGTGTTTACTTGGAGAAGACAGAGAGTTTTGAGCAAGATGTTAATGTGTAACATTTTTCTTTGTTAGATTTCCTGAGCATTCAAAAGTAAATTAGTGTGAGACATCTAGTGTTCATTCTGTTGCTTTTCCTCAAGAATAGGAATCTGGGACCTGATGCCTCAACAAAAAATGATTGTGCTGTTTTGTTCTTTTGCAGTATTAAGGCCTTAGTGATTTTTCTTAGAGATCAAGCCATAAAAGAAAAGTAAACCAATCTGTGTTTTTGTAATTTATTGGGAATTCCACTTTGAGCATTGTTGTAGTGAGTAGATAAAAGGCGATGTAAATAATGGGAATCTTCCGGATAGAATATAACTAACAGATTTAGTCATCACTGGAGTTATATGTAGTTAAAAAAAACAAGGCTTAAAGAAGCGAGGAAGCTCCTCCTTTCTGCAGTTTCCTGTAGCCATGTATGGCAAATATTTGTTTCTCACAATCTGTGCATCTTAAGAAATGGAAATTTCCAGCATGGAAGCTGAAAGAAGCACAGCTGGTCCGTCAGAGGACGTGATGGCCTAGTGGGAGGGTAGAAGTGGAGATGAATGTCTAACTGCTTATAGTTAATTCTTTTCTGACATAGATAGATAACAGCCACTTTCCTCTGAGTATGGATGGATCTCAAATTCACGGAAATACTAAATTTACTTTGGCAACTATTTCAGGGACGTATTTATTTTAAGCCTTTGCTTCAAGGGAGTGACTGTCACTTTGCCTTAACAACACTTGAATTCAGATTCTATCTAGCATGGGGGATAAGTGCTTTTGAGGCCTGTTTTTTCTCTATTCGGAGTTTGCACAGGGATTTAGCAAAATCAAGGCATAATGACTAATTAAGTGAAGATAGAGGGATAAAAAGAGTAATTTGGGAACAGTTTCAAAATAATTTCAAGACAACTCTGTTTAAGGATTTTGTTGGAACTTTGATATAAAAAATAATTTCTTCTAGCTTTCTTGATGAGCTTTTCAAAAGTATGTTCTCAGTTTGCTCCAATACTGCAAGACTTTCCCTAGAGAAAATTTCCACTGATTTAAGCTGCAATTTTACTTAAGAGAATATAGCTGCAATCCTTTATTTCGTTATCTATAGTAATTGCAGTGGTTCAAAATTGTATTTTTTGTGCTTTTACTGTGACATTCACTAGGTTTTTTTTGCCTTCTCAGTCTAAGAATCTTGCTCCTTTCTTGTCTTAGTTTTATGACCTTGGTTATTTTTATTCTTTAAGAGAAGTACTATTTTAATCTATCTTTACAGCTGTCTAGACTTTCAGTCTGTGGTAATAAATATATCCTGTCAATTTTCCATGTACAGCCTGATATTTCACTTTAACCTGCTTCTGATTTAATTTAAGGGTATTGTTATTATATCATAAATATAAACTAGCCATATAGGTGACATTCTCAACTGAGAAAAGTTAGCAGTTTTTCGATCAAAAAATGCAAAATCAAGGAGGTTTTTTTTTAATGTCAGTTTTCATTCAAAATTTGTGCAGAATTGCAATTAAACACATATGCAAATACTGCTTCAGTTACTGACTTGCCTCTTCTAAGTCTGCACGCTTCATCCTGCTGCTGCTGCTGAAAGAGTGCTTAAGTAGAGAACTGAAGAGCTAACAAAAATTAAGAAGCTTAGATTTTGTTGTTTCATTTGACGTTGATATTTTGCAATGACCCTGATTTCATGGCACGTTTTTTTAATTTGTGCTTGGTAAGATCAAGCACATACAAATTAAACATAAAGGAGGTTGTTTGGATCAGACTAAATGCATATGCATGTGTAGGTATATAGGTATGCATAAAAATGTAGAAGCCTGACTGTGAATTGGAAAATCTTGTGTGCTGACAGAGTTGCAAGGAATTTAAAGTATTAGATCAAAGAAGGTAGCACTGCCTAAAACATTGGATCAGGAATATTAGGAGGTTATTAAAATGGAAGGTTATGTTTTTTCCTCCTAATTGATTCTCAAGTGTCTGTATTTAAGTTGTAAATTGTCTTGGCAATCTTGGTCTGTGTACGTTACTCACCTACCACAACAGGTTGTCTTTCCAGGAAAGAAATTTCAGCCATCCTCTTAGACCACCTGAAGAAAAACAGATAGTACTGTGGAAGGCAGCATCCAAAATGTGTATTGGGAGTGGCCTTCAGTGTGCGCTGTGGCAAGTGCTGGGCTCATGTTTTGTCTGGGAAGGTGTTAATTTGTGAGGGTCCAAGCTCTGCCAAGGAGTGTGCAAGGAATTCAACAGTATATGTGTTTATGGGTTAGGGCTTAATGTCTCTTTTCTGATCCTTATTTTATTTATTGTTATCAAAGTAGTCAGAGAGCCCTGACAAAATGGAAGTTTCAAAGCATTGTCTTAAGATATTAAGTACTAATACAATAAGGCTGAATCCTTTCATATTAGTTAATGTTTTCATTAATGTTGGTCCTCACTTTTTAGTCTGCCAGTTTTCAAATGTTTCAGAGGAAAAAAATATTTAGAAAAATATAGATATATAAAAATAAAGCAGTATGTTACATTTTTTTGTTATACATAATGATCAAACAGATCTTAGTATCTTAGCTCCAACACAGAAGACCTTATTAGGATTTCTTGGGTTATTGGACTACTGCCCTTTTCATGGTATGACAGTTTTTATGAATTAAAAATATGATGCGCAAAGTCAAATAGGTAGGTGTGTTTAATATCCTTTTGGCTATGATTTTCAGTTATAAAAAGCATTTCTCTTTTAAAAGCTAAGCATTTGTCTTATAAAATGGCAATATATTATTTTCATAATTAAAGTGTAATGATTTACAGTTTAAAATCTGGGAAGAAAGCCAACTGAAATCTCTCAATGTCCTTTAATCATGTGTTTAACAATAGTGTGTTACCTAGTTGCTTTATTCCACTGTTAGCACTGAATTGGAGTGGGAATGAGGCTGGAGGGAGATAGGGGTGTGGAAGAAAAAGACTCCAACTTGTAGTTTGCGTGATATGCTAAGATCTCAGGCCCAAAGGGCTTGAAACAAGAAAGATCTATGGAAAGAGGTATTGATGGAACAAAAGAAAAAGAAAACACAGGAGAAGACCAGGCTATAAAAATAAGTGATGGTGAACTTTCCATAGAGCGTATTTTTCCAGTGTCAGCAGCATCAGAAGTGTCGGGGGGAAGGGGGGGAGAAATGCAGTCTCTAAAATTTACCCAGAGTAAGACATTTTGAAGAAGAAAAGAGAGTGGTGTCCCCCAGGGCTTGGTACTGGGGCAGCTTCTATTTAACACCTTTATTAATAATCTTGACGAGGGGATTGAGTGCACCCTCAGTGACTGAGAGCATCCTCAGTAAGCTTGCAGATGACACCAAGTTGGAGGGAGTGTTGATCTGCTAGAGGGAAGAAAGGGCACTACAGAGGGCCCTGGATAGACCAGATTGATGGGCCAAGGTAAACTGTATGAGTTTCAATAGGGCCAAGTGTTGGGTTCTGCATTTTGGTCGCAACAACCCCAGGCAGCCCTACAGGCTTGGGAAGGAGTGGCTGGAAAGCTGCCTGATGCAAAGGGACCTTGGTGTACTGATGGACATCTGGCTGAATATGAGCCAGCAGTGTGCCCAGGTGGCCAAGAAGGCCAATGGCATCCTGGCTTGTATCAGGAATGGTGTGGTGAGCAGGACTAGGGAAGTCATCCTGCCCCTGTACTCGGCACTGGTGAGACCTCACCTCGAGTACTGTGTTCAGTTTTGGGCACCTCAGTACAGAAAGGATATTGAGGTGCTGGAGCAGGTCCAAAGAAGGGCAACAAAGCTTGTGAAGGGCTTGGAGAATATGCCCTACGAGGAGTGACTGAAGGAACTGGGGCTGTTTAGTCTGGGGAAAAAGAGGCTGAGGGGAAACTGTATTGCTCACTTCCAATATCTGAAAGGTGCTTACAGTGAGAGCGAGGTTGGTCTCTTCTCACTGGTGACAGGAGACAGAACAGGGGGAAATTGCCTCAAGTTGTGCCAGGGTAAGTTTAGGTTGGATATCAGGAAAAACTTTTTTACAGAAAGGCTTGTTAAGCACTGGAATAGGCTCTCCAGGAAGGTGGTTGAGTCACCATCCCTGAATGTGTTTAAAAACCATTTGGATGTGGTGCTCAGGGACATGATGTAGTGGAGGGTTGTTAGAGTTAGGGTAGTATGGTTAGACTGTGGTTGGACTTGTTGATCATTAAGATTTTTTCCAACCTGAGCAATTCTAGGATTCTATGAGAGAAGAGAACACAAAGCATGGAGTGCTCCATTGAACACTGTTGAGTCCTTAATGAACTTAGTGGCAAAATGAAGCAGTAGGAAGCTATGAGACCACACAATTTTTGTGAAGAATGCTCAAGACAAGCAATAGGGTATATTTTACTATGGCATCAAGGAGACATTATACTTAGAAAGTAGTATAAAACATAAGTTACTGCAACATGTAATAATTTAGATGTGAATTATAACAACAAAAAAAGGCTAGGGACTTCTTTCACTTCATGAATAAAAGGGAGGGAGTGAGGAATAAATGAAAATGGGGCTTCAGGAATTGCTTAGGAAACCTGGCGTACAGTGTTTCCCATAATCATGTAGGATATGGTCACTGAAATAATGGCAGGAATGATCCACTGACAACAGGAAATTGAGATTTGGAACTTTCTTAGTCTCAGAAGGAAAGCAGCTGGTTGAAAATTTTCCACTGGGTCTCCATTGCTACTGTCCTTGGTCTGTCAGAAACCAGTATTGTAAACGTATTACTTCTTTTTAAACAGGCTACAGGATATGGTCTATATTGAGGGAGTTTCAGGAGAGGCAAATATTATCTTATATGAAATTCTGATAACACATGAACTGTAGAATTATTCAGTACAATTTTATGACAGAGACTTTGCAACATTATGTATTTTAATCTGCAGGGAACAGAGATTTTTGTTGGAGGCTTCAATGCTGGCTTCAGTGTAAAGTGTGTAAGGAGAATAGGATGAACAGCTTTGTCAAAATGTTTTTAATGAAACAGAAAGATGGACAGATGGACAGTTCACTTTTTTGTTTTTAATAAATTCCAAAGTCAATTTTCAAAAAAAACCTTATAAGCTTATTATAAACTATGGAAATAAATCTGGACACAGTTTCAAATCGCTAATAAATTTGCTGTTTATAAACACAGATTGTATACAGCTCAGTACAGGTGAGTGACAACTTACAGTTTGGTCTGTTTTTCTAACCTTGTTTCAAATCTCTTAATGTATTGGAAATGCACTTTTGAACCCTGAATTTGTGTGTCACATAACTTATTGCCTAATTTACTCTGGATGTATAAAAACTATGAACCTCTGAAGAGGAAAACCATCATTTTTCATACACTGGTACAAGGAAAGAAGATTACATGGTAGCAAACAGCTTTTTAGTATCTAAAAGGGATTGAAACAAAGAAGGGGATAGACACTTTAGCAGGGTCTGTTGTGATAGGGCAAGGGGAAATGGTTTCAAACTTAAAGGGGAGAGATTTAGGTTGGGTATAAGGAAGAAGTTTTTTACAGTAAGAGTGGTGAGGCACTGGAAAAGGTTGCCCAGAGAAGTGGTCAATGCCCCATCCTTGAAGATGTTTAAGGTCAGGCTGGACCTTGAACAACCTGATTGAGCTGTAGGTGTCCCTGTTCATTGCAGGGAAGTCGGGACTATATGGCCTTTACAGGTCTCTTCCAGCTCAAATGATTCTATGATTCAAATCAACTAGAAGGGACCATTTCAGTCATTAGTGGTGTTTGGCCAAAAAACCTTTTCTCAGAGATTAAAGAAAGAAAATCTATTAGGCTAGAGTCACAGGATAGACCTCTGTTACCATAGTAAGTATAGACTTTCCCAGAAATGTGAAAATACTGTAGAGTACAGCTGTGTAAGAGCAGAATTAGAGTATGGAGTCCATAAATTTACATCACTGAAGAGTGCTTGGATGAAATGAATCCCAAATATTTCAACTTGCTGTGGGTATTCCCCGGTACAGATGCTTGTTATAGTGTGTTTAAGCACTATCAGCTTTACAGAACAAATCCTATTCTGGGTTGTGAAACAGCTCCCATAGCATTGTACCCTTCTGAGAAGGCTTATTCACTGATTTCTGGACCCCAGTGTAATTGCACTGACTTTATATTCTACCACATGTAGCACTGAGTTACTGTATTTGTTTCACAGGTTGCACCCAAAATCCAACTAGACCAACGGACACAATCCTGTTAAATTCAGTGGTCTCTTGATAATGCTGAGTATTTGTTCTATTAAAACCTTAATAATGTGATGCGTGGTCTAAAGAGCACAGCTGCCTTTGAGAGATGTGAGCTGAGTTTCCAGGGCTGGTGTTAATTAAAAAACACATTTTCTTCTAAAGGGCTGGACTTTGACTTGTATGACACATATGCTCAGCGTATATGATAGAGGTCACACAATCCTGAATGGTGTGGAGAAAATAAATAGGGACTAGTTCTGAACTGCAGAACTCAGTGCTGAAGGACTAAAGTAATTAATAGGCTGTATGCCCAAGAGTAGGTGTGATGATCAGAGGAATGATTTATTCTGTCAGATATTGTCAGAAAAAGGAACTTGGGAACGGTTGTCCAATAGCTGTTAGCGTTTTTAAGTGCAAGAAGGAATGGTAAAACTTTTCCTTCTTACATGTCATGCATGCTATACAGTTAAATGCCCAAACATATGGCTGACAGTGTCGTTAATGAAAGCATTTTGAGTTTTGCCTTCTGTCCTTCAGTTTACTTCCCAAAGAGTAGAGAAAATGCAGCATGATCATGATGGGCTGAAAGTTGCCTTATGCCTGAATGAAAGGAATGAAAAGAGGTGATGTGTCACAGGTGCACCTCTGAGTCACAGTGTCTTATAGGCAGCTTACTGGGAGCGTGCTGAAGTTCATGACCTTATGTGAACATTTTTTTTTCTACAACTCATTGACCCAGTAGCTGTAGAAATTAATAGTATTTGGCATTTTCTCAGTGTCAGTTTTGTAAGACTTCTTTTCAGAACAAAGATTTGTTGAGCAAAGCTGGGCTCTGATTTATATGACGTGAACATTCAATCATCAAAAGGAGATGTTTCTCTAAAAATATTGAAATATTTGTGTTTTCAAATGCTCTTGAGAGCATTTTAGAGGAAAATACTCCCCTTCTGACAGGGAACAGAAACCTCATGTGGAAGACAGATGTAGTCTGATTTGTACCTAGACAGTCAATTTGCCAGAAGATGAAAATAATCAACTGGAAAAGTGAGGAAAGAATGAGAAATGCTGGATGATATTGCAAGAAAGATGAAGTACAACACTTCATGTTTCTCAGTTGCTGAATTCTCTCTATAGTTTATGTGTAGCTCTATTATTGTTAATAAAGGTGAATATGGATGTAACATCCCATTCCAGAAACCAGTGCAGTGCTCCTACAGATTTCTATACTGGTAATAAACTTCATGGAATATATATTAGCCCAGTGATTAAAATCCCATCATTGCCCTTCTGTTATGGAAGGCAGCATCTGTTCAAATAGACTCTGTTACTGTCCTTCTTCCAAATCCATTATAGAGAGGTAAAACAACACCTGTTCCATTTTCAAAATACTATTTGTAGGTGGAAGCTGAATTTATTACTTAAAAGTCTTATTAATGAAATCAAAATGGGATTGGTAAAATCCTTACCCATTTTTTGTCTCTTTTTTTCCAAGTGTGAAGTAAATCGTCCTGAAGGATTAAGCTGCTCTGATCAGGTAGTAGCTCTGGTTGGGGTTTGCTAGACTTTTCAGTGTTCTGACATCCACAGCTGGTGGATAAAATAAGTCAGTGACATCCCCATGATTGGATCAGGCAATTCTCTTTTTGTACAAGCAAATACAGCCAACGACAGTAAACAGCTTTGTCATTTTGTGCTGGCCTTACTCATCCTGCAAATGCTTTCCTTCTTTGTGCTTGTAAACAGGGGCAATGTTAATAACACTAGGAGTGTATCTAGGAGCTGCAACACGCAACAAGGAAAGACTAGGAGACTCTGTGACTGCTTCAGACAGCGTGACCGCAGATTTGAGGGAATGTGTACTGAGTCAAACAATGGTGTGAGGTAAAAAGGCATTGTGTACACAAAGCTGCTACATCTAATTAACAGAGATTACAAAATAAGAACAGAAATGTGGTAACCTGTCCTTTGTCACATGGCAGTACCAAGGTCATGGATTCAGTACTCTCAAAGAGCTTGTATTGTTTCAAAGTGGACAGCACATGTTGATGTCTCTTTGTGGCTGTATCTTCTGAGATGTGGCAGTTAGATTAAGCAATTCTAATGAAAATTAAGTTAAATTCAATTTATTATCTAACTTGACAGGAACAAATGCTGAAGGGATCGAAGGCACCTCTACTCCTACAGAAGACAGACTTCTTTTTTTGGTCTGACTGTGACAGTAAAAGAACTCTCCAGACCCTAACTTCATTCTTGCTTTGACTTCTCCTCCACTGGATCAGGTAATGTGACTGCTGTCTCATCTTTCTGAAGCAAACTTCCCCAGGTAACTCTAACGACAGAAAATTTTCCTTGAAACTAACTACGAAGTACCCAGAGTGAAGTTTCTGTCCCACTGCATACCTCCTGTTCCAAAACTAAGCTGCACAGCGGGAGTGGTTTTCTCTTATTCTGGGCCAGATGAATTTGAGTGAAAATAGAAGTCCATCTTTAGCTTCTTCACCAGCCTGTTGCTATGATAACTTGATGCAGCAACAGTTATGCCGCCTCTCTGCATTTATGCAGCTTTTCCCTTCTGACATGATTAGGAGCAGGTGCTGTATAAATTGGTGCCAGTGGAGAAGTTTATGTCCAAAGTTGGCTTAGTCCCTCAATGATTCTGTTTTTGATTTGGCATGGAGCTATGCCTTCCTGGAAAAAAAAAAACAGTGTGAGCACCCTTGGGAAATACTGCAAGTTCCATAAACCATCACTGAAAGCTGAGGAGAGATCATATCTCTTCAAGAAAGAAAAATTCAAGCCTATAACAGACCACTGACATGCAATCACTGAAACTGTTTGAAAAGATTCTGTAGAAGTTAATATCTTCATTGGAAATATTTACTCCAAGTAAAATGAAGTTTTATGTACAGAATACAGCACAAAATTGCCTTTTGTTAGCAAGCATCTTGGCATTCACTCAGCTCTTTTCAAAGATGTTAGAACAAGCTAAATAAATGTACTCTGCTCAAAACCAATTGAAAGATGTTGCTTCACTCTTCTGCTTATAGGACAAGATGACTGTTTTCTTTTAAAAATATACTAGAAGTTCTGAAAAGAAGCTTTAACCAATCAATTTGAGACATTTTTTAAGCTAGGAAAGGATTTCCCTCTAGTTTGTGGGTTAGTTTTTTTTTTCTTGTTGTGTTCAGTCTTATTTATCAAAACACTGTCTGAAACCATCTATTCCTGCAGAGAATTCCTGGATGCAGAACAATATGAATGGCCAAGACATCTGTAATTGTTCATCCTCTGTGGTTAAAATTCTTTCAGAGGGTTTTCCAAATTGAAATGTTTGGCTGTGGGTTAGTACTTGTGAGGGAAAAGTCCTCAAAGAAAGAGAGTGGCCGGTAGAGCTGTATAATGCTATAGGCATCCTGTCAGATATACCATGCTGGTCCTAATAGCAGTGGGAACTGGGAGTCTTAGGGTGCTGTTAGAAGTCGTCCTGCTCTGGATTCTCAGCTGTAGGTTCATTCTTTTGTGCATGCAGCTATCTTCACAGGCGTCTTGGGCATATTCATCTCAGCTGTGTCTAATTATCTGGCCATCATAACAGTTAGTGCTGGCTGGTCTGCACACAGCTGCTGTGCTTCTATAGAAAGGCTGGTCTGACAGTCCTTTCCATTTTCCTTATTCCTGCTTATGCCAGGTAGGCAGTAACAAGACAGAGACAAATGTTTCACTTTCACTAGCTTGAATTCTTTTGCAAAGCCTTGATCCAGACAGAGAAATCACAGAATCATGGCTTGGGTTGGAAAAGACATCAAGGATCACCAGGTTCTAACTCCCCTGCCCCAGGCAGGGTTGTCAACTGCTAGATTAAGTACTAGACAAGGCTGCCCAGGGCCCCATCCAACCTGATCTTGAACACCCCTGGGGACTGGGTATCTACAGCCTCCCTGGGCAACCCATTCCAGCACCTCACCACCCTGACAGTGAAATGAGCCCAAAACCTGGGAAACTTGGATCACAAGTCAATTTGGCTAATCAAGTCAGTCTTGTGCCAAGGTGGTGCCCAAATGTGGGGAACAGGGCCTGGGGAAGGACTTGGTGGAGAGATGTTACAGCCTCCAGCAGTGTGGGAATGGGTGCACACTGAACTTCAAATAAAATGGACACTGTGATATGGCAGTAGGAGAATGTTAGCACAAAAATGAGATCTTGATCCCTTTCTCCTGATACAAGCATGTTTGGGATGATGCCTGCTGAGACATTTTCATCAGCAGAAAATGAGTTAATCAGTAATCACCCAACATAATTAGGATCAAGTTGTGCTGAGTGCCTGGAGAGGTGCTGCAGGACAGCTGTCTGGCAATGCGATCTGCTGGTATTTTCTTTCTTTTAAAGGGGAACTTAGAGACATCTTTTTATTACTACTGCACATAGTAATGACTTGGGTGTTTAAAGTGAAATGCTAATGAAGGATGAAGAAAAGCGCATACAACAGTATCAGTGTTATTTAGAACATTTTGCTGCCAAGAAACAGTAATGCAGAAGAGTGTGCTTTGTTACAAATTCTTATGGCTGAATTAGGAAACCTTGAAAGAAGACACAGAATTTTAATTAACCATTTTAATTTTAGTATATTTTCTAAACTTATTCACTGCCTTTTCCATTGCTTTCTCAATTGCCTATGGCACCTCAGTTACTGAGGAACCAGCTCAAAGGAAACTCTAAACATCCTTGCAGTATCTTCTCATGACTGCTTGTCTTTTATTAGCAGATGCTTGAATAGATACTGTAGAACAGTCTTACACAGGGATACACTGATTTATTTATTTTGTAATACTGACTGCTCTTCACCGGTAGCACAGTCCTTACGTGACTGAGGCTGATGAAGCATTGTAGACATTTCTGTTGGGTTCTAACAGGCACAGTTGCCTCTGTTTCTGACCTACCTGTTTTTCTATCATTCTCCTTTAAGAACACATAACAATGGCTAACAGTATTTTACAACTTCTTTTCACAATACTGCCAATGTTAACCTACTTAGTTTCTGTGCTATCAAGTGACCAAACACTACCTTGTTAATTCCAGGTCAAGTGACTCTAAAGAGAGTCTGAATTCATCAAGGGGAAATCTGACTTTGTATTACATTTTTTCTATACCTGTTAGTCTACTTTATTTTCTGGGGTTTTGTTGAAGATGATGTGTCATGCTTTCAGCTCTATACTATTAAAGATTTATTATTAAAGAAGATTTACAAACTCAAAAGCATTCTCTCCTTCACATTACTGAGGCCTCCACCCAACTTTTAATGTGTTGTCAAAATTGTCTTTTTTATATGAAAGCAAAGCAAAAGAAAATAACTTTGAATTATTCAGTAAATGTACATAATTTGATAATATTGTGTATAAAGTAATAAAATTTCATGTATGATACACTTCCAGCAACATAAACTTTTTTTATTATGTCCACTAACGGCTAAAATGTAAATAGCCTGTTTATATATATATATAAATTAGAATATATTTCCACTAAATTCCTTTTTTTTTTCTTCATTACTTACGTGATGTACCATAATGTGTAAGTTTACATATTATATATCTGATATCCATTCAGATTCTGAAAGGCATCATAGGTGCTATAGCAACAACCTTTGAAATAATCAGTGGTCATTTATTTCTGAGTGAATCTTGTAGATCACAGGGTGAATGCAGAAAGGGCTGAACCTGCTTTTATGGTTTAAATAATGCAAATAATATTCAATGTTGACAGACGGAATAGAGTGCTCAGGACTTGGTAATAAAGAACAAGAGATAAGAGAACACTGAGTGTAGAGGGTATAACTCTGTAACGGACACAGTGTTTAGAAGACCAGTAATATAACAAACTAATTATGTTTCAGTACAAACAGTGCCTGAATAGGAGTTGTGGTCTGAGCCAAGCTCTCAGTACACGTGGCTCATGCAGCCCGATTTTTATCACACTTTCCTGGTGAGTAGTTGAGCATTCTACTGTAGAGGTGTTTAGCTCTCTGATCATTCCATGTGCAGTTGTCATACATGCACCATCCGAGAAACCACATATTTCGTACTGAGATGTTAGTAATGAGGCATTTTGGCATATACTCGCATGCAATTAATAATCCAATGACAGTCAATGTGAAATGAGGCTGCATACCAGTTGCTTGCATTTTCAACATTTTTCAAGTGGAAGTTCTAGATTTGTTTTTGTCAGAGAAGAGGTAAAGAGTATATTACAAAATATAGATCAAAATAAAATGAATCTTTTAGATCAACCTAAACAATTAAAACATTGTAGTTGCTCATGATACTTCAGGTGTTTCACATGGCTGGAAATTTACCTTTCTTGTCAAACATTGGTATATTATCACAAGTTAACATAAATACCTTGTCTTCTCTTGCCCTGGCAAAGTTTTCATGGGTAACCTTCATAATAAATCTTCACTAGAAAATTCACCTCTTATCAGTGAGATCTGCTGACACTCAATAAAAAACTACAGGATTATCTGGATTTTTAACCAGTATCTTATTACATTAGTTTTCCCTGTCTGTGCATTTGGTTGAGTTCATTTATGCCTGCAGCAGAATTTTTTTTTCCCTTTACTATGCATTAGTCACGTAATTTTTTTATTATTATTATTTTGGATGGATGGAGATGTACAGAGGATTTGTTGTCTACTACTGGATGTCTAGTGCTACAGAAAGAAGGTACTAATGGATTTAGTTAGAATCACTGGAGAATATGCAGCCTAATCCTCATTTACACATATTTCCTGTTACCATACTAACTTGTTCCATTTCCCCTAATTCCTGGACACCCTTTGGAATAATAGCAACATGGAGATAGTTGCATCTTAAGTAAAGAGATCATATACAATTTTGTACTGTGTTTTGTGATGAAGTTACTGTATTCACGTTGATCAGTGGATGGAAGAAACTGTGTAATGTAACTGCATTCTTGGGAAATCTCTATTCCTCATGTCCTTGCCTAATAGCTTGTTACAGAAGAATTGTTCACAGCCAGTTATCCCCACGTTGCCTTTAGGACCAATAGATGGTGTGACAGTAGCTTCAGGTGACAGCACAATTTCTGTGCCAATATAATTAAATACAGACAGAAGCGGTTGTTAAAAACAAATAAATCCTACAACCAAGGCCCTGTGCTCCTCTCTGTGAGGGTAGTGGAACAATGATACATGTGTGTGGGAATAGAAATTAGATATGTGATTGCAGCTCTCTGCCAGTACAGTCCTGTTCCAAATTACTGTCATTGCAGTACTGTCTCTGCAGGCATCTCAGTGCTCCTCCAGCTGTGAGTTTTCTGGGTGCCCTTTTAAAGCTCTTAACCTCTGAGTTTTAGGTATCTGTAATCAAAGCATGTGAGGATGAGGAGCATTCTACGTGCAAGTAAAGTAAGGGAAAACCTCCCAGGATTCTTTCTTTTGTTGTTGAAATTGTGTTTTTGCCAAATGCTTGTTTGACTTCAAGGCTTAAAAATCTGAGTGAATAGCTACTAATTTATCTTGTATTTTCTGTGTGAGGAATCATTTGCATATAGAGCATTTCCAAAGGCCTCATATTTGTGGGTTGTCAGTGTCTTTTCTGAGGACTGTATGACTTAGGTCCAAATTTTTTGACTGTCTTCCAAACATTCTAGTGTTTATGATGTAGGGTTTTTTATTGTTGTTTTTTACTGGGGAATCTGTTGACATATTAGAACATAACACCTACTCATAGATTTCCATTAAACTCAGCAGGACTGAACAGTTCTGGGGAAAAAAAAACAACAAACAACCATAAATATCCAAGTAGAGCACTCCAAAATTCATATACCCTCAAGTGAGTGAGCTACTGAAGGGTGGTGAGATTATCATGGTTCAGACTCCCTAGAAGCACCAGAAATATTGCCTGTCCTTTTGTTTTTCGGGTCTGCTTTTTGCAGATACTTAACACAACTTTTAAAAGCATCTTCGAGGCATACATTTTAACTGACTTGAAATCTGAAAACTAAGAAGCTTAAATCCAACAAGTACAGATTAATAAAATAACAAATCTAGAAAATCTCATGAAATAGGTATTTCTCAATATGCTCTGTTGCTTTTCTTTTCTTTCTTGTTCCTTCTCTTTTTCTTTTTCTTTTTCTTTTTCTTTTTCTTTTTCTTTTTCTTTTTCTTTTTCTTTTTCTTTTTCTTTTTCTTTTTCTTTTTCTTTTTCTTTTTCCTTCTCTTTTTCCTTCTCTTTTTCTTTTTCCTTCTTTCTTTCTTTCTTTCTTTCTTTCTTTCTTTCTTTCTTTCTTTCTTTCTTTCTTTCTTTCTTTCTTTCTTTCTTTCTTTCTTTCTTTCTTTCTTTCTTTCTTTCTTTCTTTCTTTCTTTCTTTCTTTCTTTCTTTCTTTCTTTCTTTCTTTCTTTCTTTCTTTCTTTCCAAATAAAATGCTCTCTATGTGGTTTTCATTGTTAATGTAGGAGGGATCATTGCCAAAAGAAATGCAGGACTTGTTTAGACAAAAAGCATCTCTCCAACTAATCGTATGAATGAGTAAGTGTGCAAATGAGGTGAAAGGTAAATGGATTGGGAATCACTGACCAAAAACTCAGCTTTATTTAAAATGCATGTGAATGATACGTATGAAAACAATAGACAGTGGCAACTGACTTTGACAGTACGAGAATGCTAATAACATGGCAGCACTTGGAGCTACATTAACGGCAAATCCCCCAGCTCTTGTTTTCTGCTTATCTCCTAGGCTCAGCTCTCAGCTCTGCACAGTCATTGCCTTCTTCCAAAGCCTCAGACAATGGGAGAGGAAAGGCAATTTGCTGCAAGTGCCAGAGTGACAGCAGCAGCAGAAGACAAAGTAAAGGGATAAGTTGCTGCTAACAACAATGACATCTAATAACCATATGACATAATCTAGAGCTTGGGCTGTACTGCTCTGCCTGCCAGCATAAAGATTTTAAACTCTGCATGGCACCCAGATGCTAACAGTGATGGGCGATAAATAAATAACATTGTTTTGTTCACAATGACAATGACTCAGGATGCTCAAGAGACAAGAAATGATTCATATGTGGCCTTCAGACCTCATCAGCTGTAAGCTATTTTGCTTGCCCTCAGGAATTCAGTAATTGGGGCAGGGGTACAGGCAGTGATTAGCATGTTAGTGCTGTGCTTGTCTACTCTATGTTAATTTTCAATTGCTCAGTGTTCGAGTCAGTTGTTACTTGTTCCCCAGGTGGTTGCAGTGAGGATACTGTGAGAAGCTGTGTGCAGTAGGATGTGTGCTGGTGCAATGAATTTTTCTACCACTTCAAAGATAGTAGAAGTAAGCAACACAAGACAGAGCAAATGAACTATCATCTGACTTCTTCTCTGCTACAGTTGCTTTTCTGAACAAACATCATCATACTCTTTCTTAGTCTTGCATCTCATGTTTGAGTTACCTTTAGATAATGTTGCACTACACACACAATTTTATTTTTATTTTTACTTTTTATTTTTATTTTTACGTTTTATTTTTATTTTTTTGCAAGGTCCAAAATTACTTTTGTTGTAAGAAAAGACCAAAGAAAAAGTGTAGCACAGTCTAAAGTTGTCATTTCCTTTTAATTGCTGTGGGAACATGGTTTGGCAGCATGGTGGGAATGGGTTAATGGTTTATTTACTGTTGCATCCTCTTCTTTCTGGGCATGGGTACTGCTTGATGCTTTCAAGTTGCTCCTTTCTTTTTTTCTTGCTCAAGTTTATTCCACAAGAATACAAAGTTAATGAAATTCTTCAGATATGTCACAGATATTATATGAAAATGCTACAGTCAGAGGCACAGATTTAAAAAAGACTTGTATGGTAACAAACTTACACAACTGGTTGTTCTGCCTTTTCCTTATCAGAGAGGAATAGAGGGTAAGCTTCTATGAAGTAAAAGAAAACTTTTACACAGCCATGTTGCATTGTTTAAAGTCTCATATTTTTCTTCTTTTATTGCAACTTGACAACTGTGATTAGAAGCAAATGTCTAATTTGAAAGGGCCAATTCAGGGATACAGTTTCTGCCTGGTACTATTGTCAGTTCTGCAGAAACCTACACAACCACGAACTTCCAGCTTCAGCCTTTTGCAGTGTGGGATCCAGATGGATGTTTTTGCTGAGTATGGGATTTGGTATACAAATGCTTTGACTCAGTAAAAAAGAAGTTTTTCCACACGCAGTTAATAAGTCACTACTAATGTATTTTAATATCACATACATTTTAATGTTATGTATATTTAATAGATACTCTAAATGTGAAGATGCTATATTTTCTTGTTAGTCTTTTCTGGTTTTTGGAGTTTTGACTATGCTGGCTTGAATGACTTCTTTTCAGATGGATGTTTTCCATATTTCCTAATGACGAGGGCCTGCTTCTGCTCCACAGGCTTCATTTGCAGATTACAACAAAACAGTGCAGGAGGATTATATTTGTTAAACAAAATGAAAACACATTTAAGGGACAGATATTCTTTCCAAACACTAATGGGATTTTTACCTAGGTCTGCCACAGGAGATTTTCACCAGTGTCAGTTTAGAAGCTCAGTAAACCTCCCTGGAATTTGGGCGATATAATAATGCTGTGTACTTTTTTACTGCCTTCCAGTTCAACTGCTTTACCACTATCAGCAAAAACGTCTTCACAAGATGTTTCATAGGGAGTATAAGTGCGTAACCTCAGCACCAGAACATCCACAAAATTGTCAATGTCATATATTCAACCTCCACTTCCAGACTGCATTGACCACAAGGTTTGTAAGAAATGTAATCAGCAACAGCCAGCTTCTCTACAAGCAATTGTGCCACTGAGGTCCATGGAAATACAGCAGCTGCCCAGGATGTTGTGTTAGGAAATGGTGTAATTCCTGCCCCTACCGGTGAGTATTTTCACAGAAAGAATAGTTATGTCTACCAACATATGCTATACTTTGCTGTCTTTGTCACTTATATCCATAGGTCTCAAACGATTGCTAAAATTTATTTTGAGTTGTTTAAATTCATTTAAATCTGACCTTTGTCTTATTTTTTCTTCTTTTTCATCCAGCTTTTTGGAATAACCATTTTCTTTTTTTGCCAATGAAAACGATTTCAAAAGATTTACTCTTATCAAGATATGTCAGCCAAATTCTGTCCAAAACATATATTCTACTTTTATATGTTTCAGATTGTCATGTAATATCAGGAACTCAGAAATATCATATTTTAAAGTGAAATGTTTTTATCTAAGCTGCTAGGAAAACTAAATATAAGCACAAGAGAATCTAAAGTTTCAAGAAGAAATCAGGATTAAATTACTCAACATGAAATCTCTGGAATGATCCAGAAATATGTGATATGATATTTCCAAACTGCTTAATAACGTTAAAAATAGCTTCCATTACTTCACGCATTGCTCAGTATGACCCATTGTAATTGCTATAGGACTGTGAGCAGGTATCCAGAAGACTCTCTACCTTACACAACATAAATAAAATTGAGAATCATTAAACTTCATATGTCTGTATTGATGATTATACAAAAATTGAAGCAGCAATGCGCCCTGATAGGATGTACATGATATAGATTTGAATTGAAGAGAGTCATATCTAGACAGTTTGACTGAGAACTAAAGACCTGACTCATAGTGAAACATATTCTTAAGAAAGAAAGTTCTGTCAGAAAGGTTATTTCTAAAAGGTGCTGATAATTTTTTGTTCTTCTCAAGTTGCATTCAGATGAGGCATTTACTGTTTTGGAAGTGGCATAGTGTAGCAATTTCTTTGTAACCTAAGGCAAAACACAGGAGAAACACTGTCAGAGGAAATTAAAGGCTTATTAGTGGTGAATAGAAGTTAAAAAGGATTATATGGTTAATAAATCATATGAAAGATCTTGAAAGTAAAATTACTGGAGATTTAGTTGTCAGGAAAGGGGAAAGTATTTGAACACATGGGAATAGACATTAAAGTCACTTTACAGTTCATCTGGGTAATGGTTAATCTGAATTAACACATGATGATTTTGGAATAGATATTTTAAAGCATAAGGACATTTACTTTTGTCATTAGTTCTCTTCTGCTTGCATTTGCAATGAGACTGACCGACTCTGCTTAATGAAAATTTAGGGTTTTTTTTCCTACTGTTAACTAATGATATCTGTATAGTATGTCCAGCCATGTTTCTGCTTGAAAAATACATCCAAGTGTTTACTGGAGTTATTCCAACAGACCCTTCAATTGGTAAATATTTTAACTAGATGTGGTTGCCTCAGTAGATCGAGTAGATTGAGGGAGCCTAGTGCAATGTTGATGTTTGATTTCTGTCAGCAGACAAGTAGGACAAGTGGCTCTTGATATAAAGCAAAAACTGACTGAAGTCTTCTACTTCACAGCTACAAATACCACTCTTGCCAAGAGTCATTCATTTCCTAGAATGGTCACTTCATTTGCAATTTTGAGTTTTGACACAGGATTTTACTGTGTGTTTTGTGATCGACCTCCTGCACCTCTATTGATGACCTCCTCAGAGCAAAATTCTACTTGGGAAATCTGTGTCTATATAATGAGATCTAGTGCCACAGAAGTGTACACAAATGGACAATTATCAAAGTTGTTACAATAGCTACGTGTTCTGTAACCTTCTGTATGTCTCTTCAACAAATACTTTTGAGATACTTATTTTTTCTTGCATCTTACTCATGATTATTAGATGGGCAAACTTAGCAATTCGAGTCAAGTTGTTTTCAACACTAGATTTCTTTATACTGTGTTCCTTGAAGACATTCATAAGTCTTCAAGATACTGCATGCTCTCTTAACTGATTGCTGGCTGTACATACTGAAATTTGACAGGAAAATCTTCTGGTCAAAAGGTATAGTCTGTACTCTTTGACTTGATCCTGCCCAGTGGCCTCTGTAAATAAAGGCAGAACTTTCAAAAAAAAAAAAAAAAAAAACAAAACAAAACAAACAAACAAAACAAAACAAAACAAAAACACAACTATGTTGGCTTTCAGCTTTTTCAGATTTGGAGAAGGAGGTTAGCAATGAATTAGATATACAACTCTGTTGATTTTTGGGAGCGCATGGGAATCTTCTTGGTTTCATAATAGCTCCTAATGCGTGACTTCCTAATTTCATTAATTTTGTTTGTATTTCATTTTTTTTGTATTAAAATATATAATTTTAATTGTATACAATTAATTTGTATTTCATTTTCCATTGATCTGCACTTGTTCATTTATGGAGATGCTTGGTGCACCATGTATGTGCAGTTTGCGCTGACTTTCTACTCCATCTGCACTTTGGTAGTCCACAACACCAACAGTCCTTCAGGGTTCTTGATGTGTCATGACATTGTATTTAGTTAGGAAAATATTTGTATATTTGGGAATGGATGACATAAGATGGATGTCTTTTTTATTCTACCTTTAGGAAAGTGATGAAGAAATGGCTGTATCTCAGAGAGAATAAGTGAAGTTTTACAGAAAACAACCGGAGAAAAGTCAGATTTGTGAGTATTGCATATTGTGAAATGTATATTGTGAAACTAATGAAAAACTTGTGAAATTGGCTTTTACCAGTAGAAGAAAAGCAGAATCTGGCCCATAGGGAGGAGCAGTGAGTATGGAATCAGAATAGTACAATAGTTTTATTTACATAAAGACTTAGTAAAACAAGCTGTGTTATTTTAGCTGAGCCTTCCCGATTTACTATCCAAACACAATAGTCAACGATACATAACTGGCATCTGATCATTTCCACAGAAGTGGAATTCTGTTGAGCAATGCTCCAGTTAGGAGTGGTTTTCCTCTCCAAGTGTATTGCCAGTGAAGCCTGCTACACAATGCTGAGAGAGTGCACACAAGAGAGTAGTAGCCCCAAATGTGCTTTTGGAAGACAAGGGATAATCCCATGTTGTAATAGTAAAATCTCTGTGTTTATGACTGTCAGTACTCTGCTCCAGAGACTTCTGAAATCTTTGGTCTGAGTTAGATTAAGACCAGGGAGCAGCCAAATTTTAGGCAGCTTGGGGTTGCTCACAGACTTTGGATTGTTGTAGTGTAGGATGCTCACGCACAACCTTCCTTTTCTCTTCTACACTCAAAACACAGAACAGCACCAAGGAGACCAGTTCTGACAGAGGCACTGCAGTTCTGCAGCGCTGCTGCCAAAGAGTACAGATGATCTTGCTTTGCTCAGAAGCAAGTGGGAACAAACATGATACCCTAATACAAAATATTCCCCTTCAGACAATAATGTTTTTCCATATTCCCTACTTTGTTTTGCATGTTTAATTCTGTTTTGTCATTTCATTTTTTTCCCTTTTCTCTCATAGTCCCATATTAATGGCATCCTTTAGATACATAGGAGTTCACTGTGATTCTGAATTTGTCACCTTAGTTTGTTTACAGCATTATGTAAAAACCCTCCAATGCTATGAAGATGGCACAAGAAACAACTTTTTCTCTGTGGAAGGACATGCTGTTCATACTAGCACTATCAGAGCTTCATTCCTGGTTTGTTTTCTTTTTTTCTGACATAACTGATTACTAGACATTGGCAGGCCCTCATCTTTTAAGAGATGTAGAAGCTGACAGTGGTAGGTATAATTCGGTTCATGGCTGAAATTCTGCTCTTTATAGCACAGTACTTCAGTTGAAAGTATTATAAAACAAGGAATGTCAGAACTAATTAGTTCATGACAAGGCTATCTTTAGGAAGCAACTATTAATTCCAGGACATGCTGAGAAAGTGCTGCTAGATGAGAGACAGCACTTTCATTCACCATGGAACTAGTGCACGGGGTTAAGTTCTAGATGACAGCCTGTAGTCTTCCCAAACTCTGTTTCTTGTCAATTTTCTACTAGCTGAGACTAGATATATTTCAGAAAGACACAAGACTGATTTTTTTGACACTGCTAACAATTATAGAACATTTTATGTTTTTACCCTTTCTTTCCCACATCCTTGCCTTTACAGATGTTTTTATCAACATAATTTGACCACTGTTTCATTCAGTATGGAAACAAGTGGGTGAGAGGCACACATTTCTTAACTGAATGATATTAACTTGCTTTTCCTCTGCTGGTTTTGGATGTAAAGGATGTATGAAGTGACTATTTGTGCAACTGATATCAATATTTTCTTAACTAGGTAGCTAGGATGCATGTACCTTTCTAGGTGAATCAAAGCTACCTGACGGGTACAATATGGGTAAATTCTAAGTGAAAATATTCTGCATCTTTAGCAGGAAGGAATATGTACTTGTATCTTGAAATTCTAGTGTAGATATTGTGAACTAGGGGAGTGATCACAGAATCCCATGGGACATCTTTTTGTTGTAATAATTTCTTTTTTTATCTCTTCTGCTGCTTATCAAAGGGCTGCCAAAAAATAGGAGGTTCTCATTTTTATTTCTCAGTGAAATTAAGAAAAATAAGTAGTGTTGTGTATGTCTTCCTGAACGCTTCCTGAAACACTCCAGCCGGCATGATAATTTGGGAGATTAAGTTGTTCAGCTGCTAGATTGTTTGTAAACAGTATTCTTTGCATAGATTGTGTTATTGTCCCCCAAATGAAACAGCTGTGGATGTATTTACAGTCTAAGAAAGCTGGAGCATTAATAGAAGCTTGCAGTTTTAGTAATTGTTCTTTAGCTGACGTAGAGGCAAAGCCCATGGGAAACATGTGCTTATTCTCTCTTTTTCGTCTCTAACCCCACCCACATGTTGCCATTTCACTTGAATGGATCAGTGTGCTCAGCATTTAAGGCTTTTAGTAAATCAGGCCTGTGAGTGAATGTTTAGTCCCAAACAGTTTAAAGGTAGGTTGTTGAATACTTCCTAAAATACAGCTGTATTTATGGGAATATTAAAATACAGAAGTTTTCTAAGGTGCAGAATGGAATGCAAAAACAAGGATCACAAAAAATCAAGTGATGAGTTTTCAATTAAAAAAATGGAACTTTACTGTTTGATTTCAAGGTCCTGAGATTGTTTCCTAGGCCATTCCTTTCTATACTTCCTTATACAAATACACTGAACTTGATCCCGAAGCTTTAGTGACTAAGAGAAAATGTTTATGGATTTTTGTATTTAGGTAATTCCTTTTTATAACATCAAGCTCCTGTATGTCTTGAGAATACTTTAGTCCTGTCTTTGTTTTAGAAGGCAACCTCTAATTAATGGCAGTTATGATAGAGTGGAACCAAAAGTTTATGGCACTTCAATCATTTTTTCTTCTAGGTGGACTAGAGAGTGTGTTTATTTACTATTTTATCAGCTTTGCTGTGTTATAGGAAAGGAAAGATGCTAGATGAAAAGAAGTGATGAAAACAGTTTGAGAGGTTGAATAAACTTCACTGTTATTGTATGAATGTAGCTGCTATCCCAATGCCTTAATTGGACTGCCCTTAATTGGACACTCTGGGATGTGGTAAGCAAAGAGCAAACCACACTGAAAGAAGACACCTGTCAGACAAAGCAGAGCTGTGTATTTTTAAATACCTTTATGTAAGACTATTCCCAGATAGAGATTTGCCCTAAAATAACACTAAAATAAATAAATAAATAAAAATTCCCAAAGGTGAGGAACTTGAGAGAAGACCAGGAAGACTGACTAAGGTGTGTTTCCTTACCCTTCAATTTGTAAGTTGTTTTTATAGGGAACATGTCATTATTACTAGTATCCTTATGAGATGAAATATGCAATCTTAATACCTGTGTGCTTTAATTTCCTGTTCTTTCAGTTTTCCCAGAGGGATTTACTAGGTTAATAAAATGATCTTTGCAGGCTTTTCCAAAGCCCCATGAGGGCATTTGATTTCATTTGCTTCTGAATCACCTGTGGTATGGTGGCATCCCAAGAGTGCCTGAAATTGTGCAATGTACAAATATGCACCTTGTGTTGAGTTTTGAATTGTCAGTGCAACTAAGGAGACAGTAAGAAAACAGAAGTACCTCTCTTTGGGGAAAAATTTTAGGAAAATAACCATTTATTTGGCTTATGATGCAGGAAATCGCCCAAACAACAACACTATAAAAAACAAGCACTGAAACCAAAAGCCTTAACTCTGACCCCCAAACATGTCAAGTTCAAACACCTCAGAAATCAGTGCATAACATCTTCCAAAACATAGACAATCCCTTAGGAAAAGGTTTCTCATAATCAGGAATTTCCTTACAGGAGATTGCTCAACAACTCTTAAGCAATATTTCCATTATGTGCGAAGCAAAATCAAAATCTGGTCATGTTACAGCATGCATTTACTTGCTGCCTGTAACTACACGTCTGTTCTTAGACTGTTTCACTCTCATCTCTTTTATAAGGTGAATGGGAATTAGGGACCTAATCCTGGAAACTGATCTTTCCAGTAGTGAAGTGGCACTCTTACTTTAATAACTTAGCTTGTACATTTCAGCAGGACTAGCACCCAATATTCAACCAGTGCAGAAGTACTTGAAATAGTTGACGGCTTTCCTGACCATGGACCAGTTCATTCATGTATTTATTCTAAATGATGAAAATTCCATTCACATTTTTGTTTGATTTAGAATTTACTTTTTGTTGCTCGAAGTTCTCGGCTGAGGATAGGCAAGGCAAATAAATAAAATAACTGCAATACTCATTTGATATACTTCTGGCCTCCAAATATAAGCTGTTAGTCCAAAGGAAGGACTAGGATCTGCTTTTTCCTACAACAATTTGCAACAGAGTTTTGAGAATAAAGCTACAGGAGAAAAGAGACAACAAGTCTCCAATAGGTGAAACACCATGGCAGATTTGCCTGCCTTTTTTTTACAGCTCTCACCTTTTTTATGCCTTGTGACCTAAACTAATAATGGGTAATTCTAATAATATAACTCTGAATTGCTTCTAAAATTTATTTTGGAAGCCAAAAAATTAATCATTTTTTATGCCATAGAAAAAAAAAAATTAATCTCCTGCTGAGCTCCTAATTCTTTTTTTTTCTTTCCCCACTGTTACTTTTTTAGGAAAGTGCTATCTGTGGACGTAAAGACATACGTTGTCTTATTCACAGCCCTGCAACCTCAAAACCCTTCTCTGAGTTAGCGCATTGCAGTTAGTGGCAAGCCAAGCTCACAAGCCAGGAGAGTTTGACATCAGCAGGTGTTGTCTCAGAAAGGAGAGTGCAATGTGACTCCAGAAAAGAGACATTAATTCCTCAAGCTCTTTGTAAAATAAACAAAATGTTGATATTTGTGGTAAGTTGAACATCTGCGTTTCTTCATGAGAAATAAGCAAACTTTGAAAATGCCATTTTCCCCCCGTTGTATTGAACTCAACAGTTGACAAAACTTGGCCGTCAAAAGTACTTCTAAAAGGAGTAACCAATAAAGAGTGGTGTTTTTTATTGTATTGAGAAAACAGATGTACTAACCTTTCTCCTTCTCTGTAACTTTTCCTTTTCCTTTTCCTTTTCCTTTTCCTTTTCCTTTCTCTCTCTCTCTCTCTTTGTGTGTGTGTGTGTGTGTGTATGGCTTGCAAATGTTCACCTCTTGCAGAAGACCATTTCTGGTCTTGGTGTGTTTATTTATTGCCTCAAATTGAAGGCTTACCTTCTCAAGGAACAGTGGCATAGGAAGGAATAAAAAAAAGATCAATCTCAGGATAAAAGACTGCTGTTTTTTTGTTTTTTGTTTTTTTTTGTTGTTGTTCTTTTTTTTTTTTTTTTTTTTCAGGGGGAGTTTCAGCAAGATCACCCAAACTTTATGAAAAACCTTAGAACTAAATTTTTATGAACTAAACATGGAAATATTTGTAAGTTTAAATAGCGTCTGAGAAGTATTTGTGTAAACCTGGGCTATCAGATTTTATTTAACATAAGATGAAGAAGAGAATGTTCCAGGAAACTGTTATGATATATCCAAAAAGTAACATTTAATTTCTAAACTTGATTAACAAAGAACTTTGGATACCCTTCATAGAATGAGGTGTGGTGTACAGGGTTTGTTCTCATGGTGTCATGGTTTACCCATGGAATGACGACCAAAGCTGAAATTCTTTCTTGGGATGAAATGGGCAGTATTAACCCTCAGCTCACCCATATTTTGGATGATTTTCCCAATAGCTGGAGTGGTGAAACTTGCTGTTGTTGTGAGCTAAGCCCCATATTTCACACAATCAGAGATCAAAATGCTGTAACTCAAAAGCTGAGGAGAGGAAACTGAAAGAACTTCACAGGCAGGATCTGACAACAGTTCCCTGAAGCTGAACATGTCACTTGTCACTGATCCAGGCAAGAAATGTTGGCCATGTTGGCTGCTTTCTTCCACTAGGGAAGGGTCCAATGCATGCAGCCAGCACTGTTCTTTCAAAGCCAGCCTCACGTACCATGGGCTGGCACAGAATGGCCCTTGGACTGCCTATAAGTTCGTTCTAACCCAACTGAAACAGGACCACCACCTCTAGTACACAAGGTCAGGGGAAAAAGCTTTTTATTTTCATGACTGCTTTTTGACTCTGGCCTGTTGACATTATTAAGTATGTTTGATTTGTTCTTACTTGAATTAAATGTTTTGTTCAGTTTCAAATGATCTGTTTTAATTGGCTGAGTAAGTGGAAACATTTCAGTTTGGGATAGATCCAAAACAATAACCGCTAACTCTTTTTTCCTGTTGGCTACCGAACCAAAAAAAAAAAAATTATTTAAATATCTTCAGTTTTAACATCAGCTACGGAAGGACTGGATAGCATTCTGCCTTTTTGTGCACCTGAAAACCAGTGTGAAATGTGAAGCTGTGGATGAAAACCAAAGTAAGCTCAAAGAAGATCCCAGAGTAGAGAAGTGAGGGTAGTTTGCTCATTTAGTTGTATTTCTTTCTGATACACTTGAATTCAACCTGGATTCATATCAGAGTCCTTTAAAAGTCAATATTACTTGGGAGTCAGAGTTTCTATTAGTCTTATATAGATATAGCACTACAATATCAATTCTTGATTTTAAAACTAGTCTGTCTTTAGGTGATGCACCTACTCTGGCTCAGAATTAAATAATGTGAGCAGCAGGTTTAGATTTAAACTTTGTGGCAAATTTTAAACTTCTGAAATGTCAGCATAGCTTTTTGGAATAGGGGTTCAAATTTTAAGTCAGAATCAGAGTTACAACTTCCAAGCCAGTTTGACCTCTGGTGACTTCAAATGGGATTTCCAGATCAGCTACAGTAAAATATAATGTGTAGGAAGAGATAGGCTGAAGGAATGACACAATATCTTTTCTTTAAGTGCTCTGATATTTTCCACAAAAAAAAAAAAAAAAAAAAAAGGAAAGAAAAGAAAAGAATTTGACTATTCAAACATAATTTGTCCATTTTGTTAGTGGATTTTATTCTCAGTGTATAGAAAACAGAGTAATACTCAAGCTTCATAGTTTCTCTAAGCAGGTGACTGGTAATATCTTAAAAGACAAGCAATATAAAGAATTGCCTAATACCTTTAATTTAACTTGAATAGTTTCCCCTAAAAACTTTGTGTCTTGCAGCAAAATTTTAATCTTACACTAAAGAATAAACTAAGCATAATTTTTTCTTTCAGTGGAACAATTGTGCATAATATACTCATCCTTGCACAATATATACATTTTGGGTTTTTTGTCAGAAAAATGAGAGGCTAATAACAGAACTGATGGCTCTTTGCAGAAGGAATAATCAGGGTTTTTTTGTGTGTGTGTGTGTTTAATCACTCCAGATAAAGAAGTTGGAGTAATTCTTTCTGATATTTAACGATCATCTTAATTTAGTAGCCTTTGGCTTGTTGGTTTGTTTTTTTTTTTTGCACACTGAGTCACATCACCAAAAAGAAGGTGAGTGGTGACGTACAATAAATTAATACTTATGCCTTGAAAATAGAAATGCAGAATGACTACATATGCAACTATTTATGGAAAATGTAACATGAAAACTCAATGTCCTTACATACACTACAGGCAAATAATAGTTATAATACTCTACCAGACTCTTGGTAAGATACTTTTGTTCACACCTCAAAATGTACTGGTTGAGACTCCAGAAGGCATTATTCTTAAGATCTCACTGGATTTTTCTAATCAAGAGTATATTGTAAAAATAATCTGATCATTCTGAAATAAAGTTAGAATATGTTAATCTAATGTGATAGGATTGTTAGAAACGTTAACTGTGGGTTTGAGTCATCATTTTCCACTATAATTCTGAATTTCCTTCATTGGCAGCAAGCATACCTAGAGCCTTTGCATACTTGGCCAACAGTTCTGACAGATACAACAGCTTTGAAGCTGGGATTAAGAATGTGAAAGAACAATCCCAGTACCAGTCATACATGGACAAGGATCAAAGTCTGCTGTAGAAAAAAAATGCATCTCTTGTGTCTGGATTACTACTTGACTTACAAAAAAGGTGTTGGAAAATGTGTTTTGTTTCCCTTGTAAACTCTGAATGAAAAGTGGTTGGATTTATAAAGAATAGCCTTACATTTGGTTACAATATAATGAAGGATGAAGTATGTGCTGGGTTAAGTTGAATTTATAAAAGTAGATTAAAATATTTGGTTTTGTCTTGTGTTTATTATAGTTCCCAGAAGCTCATAAAGACAAACAGTGAAGAATTTTCCTTTATTAGACTATAAAATTACCTGGTTTTGTACCTGAAAACAGTTATCCACGATGGGTGCTGGTTCAGGGATAAAAGAAAACACATGCAGTGGAGAAGGATGAGGCAGTCAAGGATGTACAGAGAACAGACAAAAGAGACAAAAAGGCTACTGAGGGGAAAAAAAAAAGGCAGATGGTTAAAGGTTAGTTCATACAAGAAAGCTGCAGAGATGAGGTGACAGTGTGAGCATACAAAAAATCTGAATAAGAATGGGTCAAATGAGCTAACAGGTATTGATCTTGTTACAGTTTAGTTTCATTTTCCTTCATCTGTTACCAGGGAACAGGTATTTTTCCACTTTATGCGTGGGGATCAGAAGCACAGGGAGATTTGCTTAAGGTCACCCAGGAAGTCTGCAGCAGAACAGGGAACTAAACCAGGAATTTCTGAGTTCCACACCAATATGTCATCCACGGGAGAACTCACTTCCCCTCTGTGGGAGTTTCTACTGCCAAACTGCATTAGATGAGAGAACTAGTCCCTTTTGTTTATATTTTTTTTTAAACAAAACTTAATTAAGGCCAAATTCAATACATCACAAATATATCAAATTACTGTGAAACATTTAATAAATCTCTATATCCTAATGACAGGATTGGCTAATGATGAAAATGAGATAGCAAGATTAAGGAAAGAGGCAAATAAGAGTTACCTGAGGAGATAAATGAGGTTAAATTATGTTGCAAGAGAAAATAATTGATAAAACTCTGAGAAGTTTTTCTGTGTTGGTAAAAAAACTTGTTTGTGAGGTTGAATATGCCAGAATAGTACTAAAGCTCATTTATTATGAAATAAAATCTGCTGTTTGAATACTGTGTCTCATCAAGTCCCTGGGGCTGTTTACTTAAAGGCAAACAATCTGCCAGTGTTAAAAGTTTTACTCATTTCCTTCATTTCCCAGTTCTTTCTAAAACCTATTCTCTGAAAAGGATGTTGCTCAAGTCATCGATGGAAAAGATCTGTACCTTTAAAACAAGGAAAAAAAAACTTTACGCAGAGTCTTATGGATCCATACTAGATTCTACGTATTTTTTTACCACCTTCTGAACTCTTTAGTGATGATCTTCAGTGTGTTCTGTACATCAGCTCCAGGACAAATGACTCTTCTGTTTGTGTCTGTTAGCTGCCCTGGGACACAAGTTAGGTTGTGTTTTACATATGGTAACTGCATAGATACTGCCAAGCTATCCTCTCTTTTATTTTATTTTTTCTAGGTACAATTACACTCCAGGTATCATCTTACATCTCCACTCTTTGAAAACGTTTCCTAACTTTTCACTTACTTTTAATATTTTTTTTTTCCTAGCTGCACTAACTTTTCACTCATAGCATAAGGAGTTTTGACTGTGCTGTTAGTTTACTGCCTTTACATTCCAACATATTTCTGTGTTCCTGGTTCCTGTTACTCTTCAATTAGATACCAAAGGCAATATGATTGCTCCAACTACATTAGTGCATCCACTTGCTCTTCTCTTAACATCCTTTTCTGTTTTGTTTGGTACTACTTTTCTTGTCTTTGCCAGGCTTTTGACTCCATAGTCATTTTTTTTAATGCGTCCTGACAGGGCATATCACAGGGGAATAATATCCTAAAGCAGTTCTCACAGCTACTTTGAGAAAGGCAGGATGATGTATCAGACCAATGTGGACACTGTTTTGTCTTTTAGCAGGTAGGTGGTGATTATTCTAGGCCAGATATTTTTCCTTGTTTTCTTATGTATAGTTTCAGTACTTGCACTATTTCTCTCTCTCAGCCCTTTAAAAAAGAGTAAGAGTTCTAGACATGCATCATCAATCTCCAAGAGTAAAATAGGCTTCAATACAAGAATGTAATTTCTCAGTTTTATCCAACATCTTGTTTTATATCAATCCTGGTTTTATACAAATCTCAGTTTATAGATCTTCTGCGTCTTCCAAGATGAGCATTCTGCTGTGTTTAAAGGTGATAATTTTATTTTCTGAGTAGAAATGAAGTTTCCTCATCAGTGAGGAAAAAAAGAAATGAAAAAATGCATCCAGGCTTGATCCTTTTTCTTATATCAGATCTTTATCTAGATTGTTAGGGGCAAAAGTAGTGCTCATTGCAAAGACTAATTATCAACTATGATGCTGATGTTGTAATGCAGAATTTATTTTCAGTTGTGGTAGGATATATCAGGTCATACAAAGATTGTGCTCTATGGCAAGGAAAGCTGTAAAACAACGCTGACTGCAAGCAAGTTGGGCAGGAACTGAACACCTGCAATTTTTGTTGGGGAGCAGAGTGTACCACCTGGTACTTATTATTTCTGTGGATTCCCATGTAGTGCATTGCAATTTTGCTTCTTAGAAGGGGGATAGGATGAATGTAGGTACATATTGAAACTCCATTTTGATAAGTAGCTGTTAGGATTTTCCAAGCGTTTAAATGAGTTTGCTGCTTTATTGCTGTTATGATGAAAGTCAGGTCCTCTGTCTACTCTAGTACTTTTGAAAGTGAGCTTTTCATTTTTCTGGTAAGACTGGTATGGAGATTTTGAGTGTTTTCCTTGGTGCTGTAATGTGGATGTAGAAATGGAGATTCTGCTCAGGTATGATAGAATTTGTATTGTGTTTGTGGCTAGTCATTCAGGATCTCCTGGAGCACAGTCTTTAGTGAACTGGTGAATAGCCACTTTGGATTGTCTCCTCTTGGAAGAACCAATTTAACACATCAAGAATACAGCCAAAAACGCTCACAAGAAAGCCACAGAAGACTGGCAATTTGAGGGTGATCTCTCACTAAGTGCATTTTCTTTTTCAAAGTCTGATCATCCAAGAAACAGTATAGGTGTGGTTAGAAAGAAGAACATTTTGAGATATAGTGGGGAAATCCATAAGAGACATCCATTATTTTGAAGTGATAGTTTAACTTTCATAGGATTCAACTGACCACGCTCGATCTCGTGGTGATGGTGACTTCAGTAGGTGTGCAATCATGTGAGTCATGTGAATCATTTAACATTCACTCAAATAGTAACTCAGGTGAAATCAGGAGTTGCTCCATGCCTCACCATTTGATTGTTACTACTACCAAGGGACAAATTTCTAAAGAAAATAATTAAATTTGGTAAAAATGGATTCGGTACCAAGTACTAGGCTGTAACAAAAAATTAAAGGAAATTTGTAAGTGGGAGGCACAGTATAAATTCAAAAGCTGTCTCAATATGAAAGAAATTGGATCACAAGTAGGTAATACAGAGATTTAAACACAAAAACAAACTAACATGAGTCAGATGTCCATAGAAACTGCAATTTGTTAGTCTGCAGCTGAGGTAGAGTGTTGGACATTAAGTTCTTTCTCTGCAGAAGGGACAGAAACAGACAATCTTATTTGATCTTGGAGCCTGCGGTTCCTTATATTTAAGATTCAAAAGAACTGTTTATGTTTACAGATGATTATATGTAATGAGTCTGGATTTAAAGAAGAACAAAGGTAAGAACTTTCAGCACTTTAATTTCTATACTTATGGGAAAAACTTCTTTCACACTTTGGGGATAAATACATGCTTTAACTATGCTTGATTAAAACTGTGGGACTGAATACAACCAAGTCAATTTTGCAGTTAGTTTTTTGTGAAGGAAGCCTAAAATCTCTTCATACCTGGATAATCATACATTTATAGTAATGCCAGTTACTCACATGGCCGACCTTGGGTTTTATAAAAGTACCTTTTGGCATATTACAATGCAGTGGTTCTGATTGCAAAAGCTATAGCCTGCTAAATTGTAAACCCCCATGGAGGTTAATTTTATAATTAGTACAGAACACCAGAGATCATGTACATTTAATCAAAATTTACATTTAATCAAAATTTAGTGTAATAGGATTAGATGTAAGATATTGCTATTCAAAGCTGTTGGAACTACACTTGGTCAAATTCATTAATGTCTCTTTGTTGACCACCTGATTCACAATACACTGAATGTGATACAAGTGTTTATATTCTTTGCAGTCTGTAGATTTAGCTTAATGTAGAAGCGTAAGAGAAATAAATTTCATGAAGGAAAAATGGAGTATGAAATATAAATTAGTAACAGTGACTGGTTGCAGCAAAATTGTGTCGGAATTCTAATTTCTTCCTTCCTGACTGAATTACTCATTCAAATGCAGGCCCACTTGGAAAAAAAGACAGAAATTCAATTTCTGATGCAGTTATGCTCCTGTCAACTTCATACACGTGGGAGAAGTATGTAGTAGCATGAATCTGAGCATAACTATATTTCAGCATAATGGCAAACATTATGAGCTGATTCTCGTATAATCTTTCGTGAGTAGTAGGCATTTATAGTTCACCAAAGCAGATAATACTGTATACAGTTTTTCCTATAAATTTAGGTAGATTTTAGGAGGATTTTTTATGTATTTATTCTTTTAAGTGATTTAAATATTTCTTTTCTTCTGATTTTTTAGCTTGAACTCCCATTCTTAACTAAGAACAAATCGTTTGTCAGTGTTATAATTGCCCAGGCTTTGTAGCTTGCATTTCTGCTTAATTAGGTCACCTGGGAGATTGTGAACTACAACAGAAGAAACATTTCAGATTGCATGAATTTACGATCTATAGGAACACGGGTGAGTTTATAGCTAAGTGTGACAGAGGCATTCTAGACACAGCCTGCACAGGATCATGTTTCATTGTAGGCAGTCAAAGCAAACAGGAGTGTGCGGTTCTTTTGCTCATGTCACTCCTGATTTTCTGTTCCTGAAGTTTCCTGCCTTAGGAAATATTTCTAAGTATTCTTATGCTGCATAGCAGGTAGACGAGTTTTCTTTTTCTTGCCATAAAAAGACATGATTAACAAATGCTCTTATCAATAAATGAGAGTTGGAACAAATTTTGGAACTGGCAGTAGGGTGAAACCTATCTGATGCAAGGCAAAGCATTGGCTGAGGCCTGTGCGTAAGCTGAGGGAAGGGTCATTTGGGTTGCAGTGCAGGGACACTGTCCCTGGGGAAGCACTCATCCAAAATTTAGAGAAAAAGAAACATTTTCTGTGATCCTATGTTTAATCAGGGCACTGTGAGGTGGACGCCTCATTGTGGTTATGCACAAAAGTGTGAAAAACTGTGACAAAGTATTTGCTTTGCTACTGAATCATTTTAATTATACAAGACAAACTTAATTAGCTTAGGGCAGGATTATGTAGAGGACAACCAATTAAATTCCAAGAAATTTACTATGCCAAACAATTGTTTCCAGAAATTAAAATTAATGGAACTTTTAAATGAGAAATTCTTGTCAGGTAGATGAATTCTATATGATCTAAAAGGTTTAATTTTTTTTTTTTTTTTTGCTGACTTACTGTTTAATGTGAATGATCTGGTGTTGTTAAACAGTTGTTGATGTCCTGTGTTGTGAAACCAGATTATTTCTGTAGACTTTGTTTCACTGTCTGCATACACACCTGAAATTTAGTAGTGACTGACTTCCTCAAAAGTGTTTGAATGAAAAGAAATTTCAAGTACTGATTCTTCTACTTTCTGCACCAGCAAAAGTCTTGGGAACAATTTGTCCTAATTCATTCTGGTGAAATGTGCTATAATTTTGGAGAGGGCTGAATTGTGCAAAGATAGATAATGTAAAGGCTTAGTTGAGAAAACCTAAAACAATGGTGATGATGCTGCATGGTTATTTTCCATGTTCCAGTCTGTAACCTGTTTTTCTCTGAATCAGAACCACTAATTATGAGGAAATTGACCCTTTAACAGATTTTCATATTTTTCATATTTTTCTTCTTTCCTTCCTTTCAGCATTTTTTAAAACCATGGTGGTTAGCCTGAAAACATGAGTCAGCAGTGCAGTAGTGTGATGGTTTGCAAACAAGATTGCTGTGCCATGCACAGAACAAGCGTGCTGCTACTTAAAAGCCTCAGGACGAATGCTGTGTTCTGTTGTGGGCATTGTTCAAGGCTGGATGTGGCTCTGGGCAGCCTGGTCTAGTGGCTGGTGACCCTGCCTATGGCGAGGGGGCGGTTGAAACAAGATGATCTTTGAGGTCCTTTTCAACCCAGGCCATTCTGTGATTGTTTGTAGAATGTGCAGATTAATTTGCTGTTTGCAAAATATGAAGCAAGACTATGAGCAGTGTGTTTTAGGATTGTTGGTATTTTCTTAACTTTGATTTCTATCTGAATTATTTAGGATGAGGGTTGTCCCTTTACCTGTTACTGTAGTTACTTGTTTATTTATTTATTTTTACTTTGTCAGTTAGAAAACCATATCTATCTTTTTGAATTCCATTACAGTTTATGTATTCCCAAGAAAAATAACAGATGTCTCATAGAGATATTAGCATCTCACAGATACTCACACATTGCACTCACAGGTAACCCTGGACATTGCTAAATTAGTGTCTAGCTAAATAGGTCCTCAGCAACTCACCTCCAGTTTCTTATTCTGTTGTCAGTGTAAGGCAGAGTGCTTGACCAAAATTTTAAATCCACTTGCCGTACAAAGCCAAGGATAAATATCAGATCAGATCACACTGTAGGCACTGGCAAAGAAAGGATTCCATGCTTAGTGCTCTTACAAAATCCTGAGTCACTTTGACCTATTCTTTTCTAATATCGTATATTCCCTATGATATGTACTACACTGCCTGTGACATTTACTGCGGTTACTGGGGTTGCTGGGATATGCTGTTTTCATATTTACACTACGAAAAAATATTTTCAAAATGAAACATGGAAACATGAGATTGGAAAACTATAAATTTTCCCTGCCATTCGACTCTGAAGTTGCCATGAAACAGAGATTTAATACAGCTGTGTTCTCTCATTTTTCTATTTTTTTTTTCATTTGGGTATGGAATTTTTAAAAGCAATTGTTGAACACGTAGCTCCATAAATTTTGATGTTATTAGTATGGATGCATAGTCTCAGAAACACCTCCTCCATCTACCCACATAGCTTGTTTCAATCAATAAATTTGAAATGTAGAGCTGCTGTACACTATATACTTAATAAGCACTATACACTTAATAAGCAATTAATAGTCAATTTTATGTTTATGCTCTCTCAGAAAAAAATACCAGTTCTGTAATCAATTTAACAGAGTTGTACTGCTGTTCTTGATTTCTATGTTCCAAATAGAGCTCTATTTATGCTCGTGCGCACTGTACTTTACATTTAGGTTGTGGATATTACTGCTTAACATGTAAATCTCTAAAAAATGGATAGCTTAGCATTAGAAAGAGGGAAATGTGAAGTAAAAATCTGCCACTTTTTCTTCTGTATTCAAGAACTGAAGTTTCTTGTCTTGTCTTTTATAGCTTGCTGTATCTTTCCAAAACCCCGTTTGTCTGTGTTACATTCATGAATCTCACTGTATTTCTACAAATGTTACCTGCTATTCTCATACATAGAAAAATCTACTTGAGCAAGTCTTGCCTGCACTTCACTATTTATTTTTTATTTCACTGCAAGATGTTTTGAGGATTCCGAAAGTCTACTTTTGTAGGCTATGCCTAATTTAATCTACTATATAGCAGATTAATGATCAAATAGCAGTTCATGATCAAAGCATAGACCTTGTTCTAGTCTTTGATGGACATCCGAGCTGAAGATCTGGCATTTAGATGAAAACAATGATATAATGGCAAAGCAAAATGAAACAAAACAAGACAAAACAAAAAACCTCTTCAAACATGGTTTAAAAAAAAAAAAAATCGACTGAATAAACTTCACTGACCCAGGCAGTCAGACTTGGCATTCCTGTGCAGGGTTGCATCAGTGCCTTTACGAGAACACTTCACAAGCATTCACCTCTCACCTTTAGTGCATTCTTCTGAAACTTTCCATTGCTCAATTTACTCCCGCATGTCAGTTATGTCTCTCTGGGCTTCACCCTAAGTTGTTCCTTGTCCTCTTTCTTTGGTACTTACATTTCTGCAGAAGATAATCCCATTTTATTTTTGTTAGCCAATTAATTTACCCATTATAGTACTTCCTTAAAATGTACATTTGTTATTCCATTCCCATAATCATTTCAATTAACTCATTCAAAACTGTTGGATGTCTTTTTGGTAGTAAGGTATAGCAATCTGTATTTTTCTAGCCACAGTGTCATCAGTGAGGAAATGGTAACATATTTTCCTAGGTAACTCCTCTGCCAGTCAGCTTTTATAAGCTCTTTAGAGGATGTCAGAAGAGAGTGGATAATTAACTATGAAAACTAACAAAAAATAGTTGCAAAGGCAGATCCTCTTGAAAAAGAAATGAAAGGGCTACAAGCCACTCGAAATGGGAACTTGCTGGCAGCTTTTATTACTTAAGTACAGATCAAATGCACTGAGGCCTGACGTGATGAAAGCTAGAAGTTTGGCCTTCATCCTAAGGGCTAAGTATTTCCCATAAGGGAATATACCTGGCATCACGCTGCTCAATTACTTAATGTTCAAAATGAAAATAGAGGAATCAAAGCCATTATTCTGGATGAAAAGAAATAGTGTCTCATAAATGTCCTGATATTTGATCAGGGTTAGTCAAATTTTTCAGTAACTGCGTAGTACAGACCCATCCGTGTACAGCACTTTTCTGTCTCAAATCAGGTTACTTAAGGTCTGTCTTGTTTTTATTGCTGTGCTACATAGTGGTAGTATTTATTTTGTACCAATTTTTCTATTTCTTTCATTTCTCACCTGTTTGTACTTCTACTCAGTAAATAGCTCTATTCCTGCTGCTATTTCCCAGGCTAGAAAATAGAAGTCTCATGCACTGTTTCCTGAGTTTATGATTAACTAGCTATGACTTCAGGCGATCAGAATGTTTAAATGCTACTAATGCTTTTGTTACTGATTAGTGTAACAAATTGAAAAAATCCATAAAATGTTTTAATTTCAGTTCATTTCACATTTCTAAGCACATTCAACTTTTCTTCCACCAGCTGTACGCCAGATGTTTTCTTCTTTATGTGCTATTGTGAGCCCAATTCAACCTATTTTAAAGTCAATTGCTGTTTCTTATACATGGAAATTCTTTTCAGAAGTACTCCATCCTGAGGTAAAAACTGGTCAAATTCAATCATAAGCAGTGACAAGGTGAAGCTGGATTTTTTTTCTTCTTTTTTTTTTTTTACAACTCATAGCTTTACTAATGGAGTCACAAGCTGATGGAGAAAGCCCAGAGTTTTTTAGTCTTTAAACACCAGCAGTCAGACTTGCTCTTTCCATGCTTGCACAGAAAGGTATGTAGGTATGGGATCTACAGGGTCACATATCTATATACAAATGCATGTGGTTAGCCTTTAAGGTCCTTTATGAAATGTCTGGACATGCTTCTATTCTGAATATGTGAAGCTAAACTTTGTCATCAAGCATAAGTACATGGAAAGGGTGGTTGCAAAACTGTAATTAACAAATGTTTTTTCTCCATTACTGTGTCCAACAAGGCACAAGTGCCCATCTGATTATTAAATCCCTGCATTTGAGACTGTTTTGGACAATGTAGTCTTGCAGAGGTCTGTTAGTAAACTTGAATGCTTTTCTTGTCTGTCTAACACATATAACCCTCTACTTCTCAGCAAATAAAGCTGCAGAAAATCAGTGCATGGACTTGTCATAGATATAATTTCTCTTTAATGACTTCTTTCATAACATTCTCCCAGAACGTGGTGGTCTAGTCAGTCTCCAAACGCATTCTTCTTTCTTTTCTCCAGTGGAACTCCTGCAGTGCTATTCCTGGAAATATGATCCCTCATTAGCTCACTGTTTATCAAACCCTGCTAGTTATCAAGAGTGACTGGTTTATTGAGTTTTCAGAGAGAGATTATCTGCTTGGCTTATGGCTATACCTACACAGATTCTATTAATTCAGTAAGAGCTGTATGGCTACATTGCTGCCTATCATAATGAAAATGAAATTTCTTCTAATTAACAATATAAACTTGTTTGCCACCATTCCTCAGCACAGATATTACTTGAGGTAAGCCAATACTGTGAGAATTGCTCACAATAAAATTAGATCATTCTTAATTAAATATCTCTACAGAGAGACTTCTACACATCATAAGTGAGTGTTTTTCACTTTCATTAATAGGAGTCTATTTCTCCATCCAACATCACATTCTGCCAGGAAATCCAAGCGCTTTCATTTAGTTGGAAACCTTGAGGCTGAGTTCCTGCGCAGGACTGTGGTTTGTTGTTGAGTCTAAAGTTTAAAAATCACACTTTGCTTTAAGATACCAGTAATTTCAGGAAAAAAAGGCTGTGAAAATATAAAGCCCTTACCAAAACTAAATCTGCTTGCCCAAGTTATTACTTTAATTTCTTTCTGTTTACTTTGGTATATGCAAACAAACAAAAAAATATTTCATAACATCTTTTGATGATAAAGTCTGGGGATAACTTTTTATCATTTGTCTGTAGCAATCACGTATTCCTGCATTTCTGTTGAAGTGCATCTGTGGTAGCATGGCTCGGAGAGAAATGCATCTCTCAAATGTAATGTTTATCCATTGTGAGACTGTGTTTTGTGCTAATCAGGTTGCATTTGTATTGCTTGCAACACGAAGCCCCCTGAAGTTAAGGGAAATCTTCCCATTGTTTTTCAATGAATTTTGAATTTTTATTTTCTGATAAAAATAGTACTGAAGTATTTTTTCTTAAAAATATGAAAAATGCTGAGAGGAGAATCTGGTTGAAAAAAAAGTGAGTCCAAAAACAGAAAAAAGCTGCCTACTTATAATTATATGTTCTGGTTTGGGGAAATTTCATTGATAATTAAATGTTCCTTCAGAGTATTCTGTAATCTGTAGAGAAATGCATGCTTTACAATGTGTTACAACAGAATGTTTATGAGTATTTCACTACATGGCATACATTAAACGTCAGCACCATGAATGCTGGGTTTATTTTGTAATTGAAAGAATTATATTAACATTTTCAATAAAAATGCACAAAAGCACTACTGCATGATTTGATGAGAATTGTCTTGCTGAGAACTTACATCAGTTACAAAATCCTATTTTTGATTTGTTAACATCTTTCTGTTTTCTTGAGGAAAGTAATGTTGTCTAATTTTCTTTGACTACAGCTTGGAGACACTGCAGAGTTTTGCCAAGCATGTACTGCCAGGTAGCTCAATACTCTGCAATGTAAAACAAATGGGTAATAATTACCTTTATAGATCCTTTTCCCCCCTCCATTATTAAAACATAAATAACTTCTCTACCACTCCAAACATTTGTTAAAATTGAATTTTGGAAGAAAGAGGATAAAAAAAATCTAATGGTATAAAAATGTAAAGGTTACAATGATGACTGATTCCAAGTAACTCTCTTCCATCATTTTTACTGACTTTTATAGGAATTTTCCTGTTGTGATATCAATTTTATTTTTTCTATCTGGAAAGGATCTTTACAAGTGGACGACCATCTTCAGAAATGCTTGCTTCTTACTGCTTTATTTTAACTCATTACTCATTATGTTACACAAAATCAGTAAGGATTATTTAATTGGCAGTATTAATTTTGTAACTATCAGCTTTTCATTGTCTTTAAAATGAAAAAATATCAGTTTGTGGATAAATGGCTACAAGAATTCTTTAACTCTTCTCTATACTTCATGTGTTAAATTCTATTTCTGCCAAAATTTGACTTCTCTGTTTTTGATATAGAAGAAATGATGACATATTTCTAAAGTACAAACTCAAAATTGGAAATAGAAGATACAGGATTCCAGGATCAAAGACAGCAGATGTAAAAGCTGGAAAATCTTCATAGATGAGAAAATATACAATTAGGAAACTATTAAGGGATTTATATTATTAACCGACACAACTCCATCAGTTTATCTCCTTTCACATTTGCAAATGAAAAAGGATTATATGCTAAAAAGTTGCTTTTGGTTTTGTTCTTAAATGCAACTGTGCTGTTTCTTGGTACTTTTGGTTACTGGAATGAACTGATACTATTCTGATCGTGACTTTGTAACAGAATTGGAAATTAGAAAACCGTGCATAGTTTACAAACAGCAGCATTAATTACATGTAATTAACCAGAAAGGAAGGATTTAACTCAGCCATGGCTTTGATTGCCCTATGAGTATCTGCTCACAAGAAATGAGAGATGACATTTTTCATTTCTTTGTGAGTTATGAGTTTCAAATATCTTTTTATTCTTGCATGAATTGGAATGGATGTATCTGAAACTGAGAGCACCATATTTCATCCTAATTGCCTGAGAGATGCTTGGCTTGTCTGGGCCCAGCATGGCATAGCAAATGATGACACTTGACAGTGAGTCAAGTGCAAGGACTGCTTTTATGTTTCCTGGAAGATCACTTCAGCCTCTTCTATCAATTTATGCATGTAGATTGCAAACTCTTCAGGAGTGAGGCCAGCTCTTCTACTTACTGTTCTTACTATCCTGATCATGCAGCGCTGTGAAATAAGCTGACAAGCTTTCTCTTGTTATCTGCATTCCTCCAATATCTTCTCCAAATTGTTCAGTTTTTCATTGACTAGTAAGAAGTAACAAGTTTTAGATAGGGTATTACACAGCCTACAACACATAAACTCTTTTATGTGCAAATTGTCATGGAACAGGATTAGGGATGTTGTGGAGTTGTATGGACCTTCAGCTGTACCTTCTGTAGGGCTGAGACCGCTGAAACCCTTGTAAAAGTGCTGCACACCACTGAACCTGCTCAGCAGTAGACACTGAGATTTTCTTTCCACCCTTTTAACAAAATTAATGAGCCACATTTATCATAAATAGTAAGAAAAACAGGATGGAAGAGTGTCTCTGTGTTGGATGAGGGAGATATATCACTGATAACATGAAGCTAACTAGTTCTTCTGAAGGAAAATAGAAGCATTCTTCTCATTAATTTTCATAAACCTTGGGGTAAATCTCTCCTGTTAGGGGTAGAATTGGCTCTTGGAGAAGAGGAAAAATGAATCCAGCTCTCTAGGTAGTGAAGTTTTACATTTAGGTAAAGAATGTCAGGTGCCCATTATAACTGCTTAATGGAGAAAAGTTACAAAAAAAAAGTGGTTTGGAATTACTCCTTAAAAAAAAAAAAAAAAAGAAACTGTAGAATAGTATTTTAAATGCAATGTGCTTCTCTTCTTAACTAACTTAATTAGAAGTCTCCTGGATTATTAGCTATTCTGTTGAATTACCTTTATCAATAATATCACCCTTCACCAAAAGCCTTTGATGCAAATCTGCTCTATTTGAACATAATTACACTTTTTTTTGAGACAAAAGTGATATGCAGACCGCATCTCCCAAAGGCATTCAGAATCATAGGTTTAGAAAGAGGAACGCCTCTTTAAAACAGCTGGTTCCTAACTGTGCACACAGTGTGTAGTGTACTGCGACTCTTTATTGAAGCTTTGAGAGAATATGGATTTTTAAAACTTGTTTGTGAACCTGATAATGTTTGAAGACATAGTTCTCTATCTGTTGGCTAGACCAGAAACTAAATGGTGGATAAACAGCATGACCACTGGACCTCTTAAGGAACTCTTAATGACTATGGGTCTTTGATTTCCAGTATTTTATTTCTTCTAAGCCATAGTGGAAATTCTTTTTGAAACTGACAGAAAAAATGTGAATCTTTCATTTCAGAATATTATTAGAAATATTTAATCTGTCAAAACATCACCTATTATGTCCTTGAACAAGCAAAAAAACTAAATAAATAGTACCACATATCTTGAAGGCACGCAGCTGGCATATTCCTAATGAGATTTATTTATGTAATGGACTTACTTTGACCATTAAGTCACATGGCATAAATAAAATAGGTTAGGACAATTTGAAGGAAATGATTTCTTTATTTAATTTGACCTGAGCAGAATGATTGAAAAGAATACTTGACGAAAGATCTCTTCAGACTTGGTTTTGCATTGTCTCCATTCTGGAGAAAAGAAGAAGAGAAAATGAGTTAATATGGTTCAGTATTTTGTATCACTTTGTAGACTGTTTATTCTTATGTGTCAGAATATTAAAGAGGTGACTCATAACAGAGAACATTTTGTCCCCCATATTTAAGATGGACAAAAGAAAATGATGCTGTTGTTATGAGTAGAACAGTAGTTCCAGACTTGATTAAGCCCACTCATTACAAATTAACTCAGCCTCAAGAGTAAATAGTCATTTTGGTAGTGGTGATGTGTGTCTCCTCTGGCCATGGAAGGATATGGGTCTGTGGAACCACAGAAAAGTCAATAATTCATATAATCATAAAGCAGGCATCCCCCCATTATGACTGAATTGTCAAACTCGGCCTCAAAAAATATTTTTCCTATTGTTATATCTGCTATTGATTAAAGTGAGCCAAATGCACACCAGCTTCCAAGATATTATTGAATGGGATGCTTCAAAATTCATTGATTTTTAGGAACAACATTCTCTGATTATTTCTGTAGCTAACTTATAAAAAGTAGTTAAAAGATGTTTCAGTGGCACACATGCTCTATGATCACCTTGCTGTTATTTTGCTCTTCTTGCCTCATTTCTAAGAGCAAGACTTGTACAAAGTAATACATAAAACTATATGGAAGAACTACATACAGTAGGATTTGTATCACTGAACATGTATGCAATGATATAATAGAAAAGTGTCAAGATAGCACCAGATACATAAGGTGTGCAAACAAAGAAGAGAGAATCACTATCCTCCAGTTCTTCCAGTTATAAGCAAGTTAGGTACAGTCCTAATTTTAGGGTGTCAGTGTGTGATTAAGATGAAAATCTGTCTCTAAGTGGGAATGAATGTAAATCAATAAATTGGTGTAATGAATTTCAGTAGCCAATTGTAATATTTTGCATTGGATGGCATGATCTGTTAGTGAATCATTTGATCAGTGACTAGCATCTTCATTTGTATGTTTATGCAATTGTTACTAAGAACAAATGTGAGTAAGACTGGAAATAATTATTTATTTATTCATTTTGTGTTTCATAGTTTGGCTTGGGCAGAAAACTTCAGGTTTTAGATATTTTTTTCCACTTAAAGTTTTGTCTGCATGTTAGACTGCTGGATGATAGGTGCTTGAGCTCTGTCCTTCTGTGTCAACACAGTCTGGCTGCAATAGTAAGGTCAAATTCACCTCTTCCAGAAACTCAGCTCATGTGTTCGGCGTGCTCATCACGTAATTGCTTTGCAGGACTGCTGGTATCTCAGTAACAATCTGTTTATTTGGTATCAATAGGCTCACCACACACTTGCTGGCCAAATTCTTTGGAGAAGGGAGTGCATCTCAATGGACTTCTTGGCTTCTTTCTTGTGACAGGATCAAGATCTACATGAAGACAGAAAATCTGTCTTTGCTCATGGTGAAAAGATCTGCAATACAAATATAAGTGTTCCAAATTGTAGCAAACCTCTATCCCCCACTCCACCCCCTTCAAACTTCACAAAGGGAACATAGTTTTCCTCTTTGTTCTGTCCACAGCAGTACTCACCTCATTCGGCTGTTGATGAGACACATCTTGTTATCAAGAAGAAAATAATTGAACTTCCTTGCTGATAGGAATGTTTAGAAAATATCATTATCCACAGTTGTACTTCCAGTAAGAGCAAACAGTCCTTTTTTAGATGTCAGCAGGTGGAAATCTCAGCAGAAGGATGCACAGTTGTTATGATTCCTGATGTCCCTTCTTGTTTTTATTCCACTCTGATAGTGAATGCCTGCTGGGATGTTGGTGTTTTTAACCTCCTGGACCGATTCAGGGCTTGTTACAAAACACTGTTAATTTATATTTAGCTACCTAAGAATTTCCTCCTTTAACTTCGCTGGACAATGTCTCAATTCAGGCAGCACTTTAGCCATAATTTGTGACTGCTTTAATCAACTTCTTAATGGTAAAACAAAAAAGGCTGAGTGGCATTTAACTGAATGACAAAGCCGTGTCTGAGCTGATCAATACATTCTGATGAACCACATTCCTTTCTTTTCTTTTCTTTTCTTTTCTTTTCTTTTCTTTTCTTTTCTTTTCTTTTCCTTTCCTTTCCTTTCCTTTCCTTTCCTTTCCTTTCCTTTCCTTTCCTTTCCTTTCCTTTCCTTTCCTTTCCTTTCCTTTCCTTTCCTTTCCTTTCCTTTCCTTTCCTTTCCTTTCCTTTCCTTTCCTTTCCTTTCCTTTCCTTTCCTTTCCTTTCCTTTCCTTTCCTTTCCTTTCCTTTCCTTTCCTTTCCTTTCCTTTCCTTTCCTCTTTCCTTTCTTCTCTTCTCTTCTCTTCTCTTCTCTTCTCTTCTCTTCTCTTCTCTTCTCTTCTCTTCTCTTCTCTTCTCTTCTCTTCTCTTCTCTTCTCTTCTCTTCTCTTCTCTTCTCTTCTCTTCTCTTCTCTTCTCTTCTCTTCTCTTCTCTTCTCTTCTTTTTTCTTTTTAGTAGAAGCGTTTTAACACATTTTAAAATGAGTATTTTGAATATGCTAGAATACTGGGTGCATGTATTTTATCAACTTCCTTCAAAAATGGAGCAAACTGTGGATTCCGAGACCACATTTTTAAAGAGGTATATCACAGCTTCTACTGGATGATCCTAATGGTCTTTTCCAACCTTTATGGTTCTATGAATACAGTGACCCTTCCTCTCCACCCTCACAACGTGGCTCTGTAACACAACTTGTGCAGGGACTGCCCCCAAGGGATGCAGGAGCTCCCCCAGGACTGACGGCAAGGGCTGAGATGCAGCAGTTTTGGTCACCGCTTCTGTTTGATTAGTAATAGTGATCGAGAAAAGCTGATCCTCATCAGTACAAAAAATGCTTAAATCTGTGCTATGGCAATTTCTGCTCCTCGTGCTGTGCAGAAGCAGGGGCTATCTTCTATGCCTGCTGTCTGAAAAAAAAAAAAAAAAAAAGACTTGGTTGTTTATGTGCTTACCTTCCCAACACTAATTCTTATCCTTTTCCACCATTTCATGCTGAAATTCCATGCTCAGTAACTCCTGTCTGCCAGGATTAGGGCCTTTAATTCATTGCTTCCTTTCCAGCAGAACTGCCCCTCATTTCAGGAGGGAGATAGGTGAAGAGATCCAGCTAAAAAGGAAAGGTATGGCATAAGCTGCTTGTTAAAATCTCTGTCTCCTTTTATTTCTGGAGGAGGAAACACAAAATAAATCCCTTCTCTCTGAACTTCAATGCCAATAATATGTTTTGAGATGTTTTTATATTTTATTGTATTCTTTAAAAAAAGTTTTTGGGAAATTATAGGTATCAATCAGAAAAAATGATCATTTTTCTTGTTGTATGATAAGATGCCAACATCAGACGGGCAGAAGGTCGGTGCAGAGAACTTTTAATTCTTTTTGTATGTGACTTCAGGTACTGTTTGAATGAATGGATTTAGCTGGCCTGCATTACCTCGCTGGTGAATTAGGGAGAGGCAAATCGTATCTACAGTATTCAAAACATGAAGGTAAGCAAAACTATGACATGCTTGTGAATTTTCATTTTCATTTTAAATTTTGTTTTTAAATAGTGCTAGGGGTAGTATAAATGAATGCTGTCTCTCATTGTAAGCAAATACAAGTTCTCCATCATCCTTACTCATGACAAATTCTGTAATATTTTACAATTTGATTTTATACTTAGACAAATTTTTGTAGTAAGTTTTTTTAATGAAAATTCCCACTCAGTCCTGCACACTGATGGATGAAATAATCTGTAACTTCAAACTGAGTATCTGTTGGGATGCCAGGAACACTTCCATCTCCCTGCCTTGTTTGTCACAGAATTAGCCCCTCATCTGGTCACGTTGTTGTCCTGTTGCTCCAGTGGGGAAATGTCCTACACAACGCTGTTAGCACTGAGTGATCTGATAGGTGCAAGGGATGCATCTAGTGATGTGCACATCTGCATCCCATGCAGCATTCCCTGGGCTGTCTGTTCCTGAGCCCCCTCTCTACTGTGAAGGAGTGGTTGGGCAGAAGTGATGAAAAGTAAAGGGGCAGTTAACAGATGCAGGTCTTTGGTTGTCACAAGAGCTGTGCAGCTGTGGATGCAATGCCGTGGGCAGCAGCTCATCCTACCAAGTGATATTGTTGCCTGATGCTGCAATGCTAAGAGGCAACGTGGCTCTTCCATTACCAGAGACCACTGTCTGCACGCAGGCACAGTAAGGCAGCACCTGCCTTGGGCTGGCGTGCGAGGGATGCTCTCCTGCATCTCACCCTGTTCCGGTCGGGGGTTTCGATCCCGAGCCATAGAGGTAGGGCCTATGCTCAGCGTCTTCGAGGCCCGAGTGCCCGAAGAGGGCTGGGAAAAGGCGACCCTGGGCTGGGGCAGGTGCTGCACTCCCTCTCGGCGCACCACCGATATCACCCTCGCCGGGGCCGGCAGCGGCGGGCGGAGAGGGAAGCCGGGAGGGAAGGCGGAGGCGGACGGGAGGCGGGCGGCGCCGGGCGGTCGCCGGGGGGAGGCGGTGGCTGCGGGCCGGGCGGCGGCGGCGGCCGGTGGGGTACGGCGCTGCGCCGCCGCGCCTCTCCCGGCGCAGCGGAACGGAGGTGAGCGGGGGGCGGCGGTGGCGAAGCGGCGGTGGCACTTGTGCCCGGCGTGGTGGGGCGCTCCGCCCCCGGCGGCGCCTTACTCTTAAGAGCGCTGATCGGTTGCGCTTCCCCGCGGCCCCGCTGCCCTCCACGTGCCGGGCGCTCGGAGCCTCGCGGTGCCGGAGCTGCCGCGCTGGCAGCCCTGAGCAGGGAGGTAGGGGGGACGGTGCTCGGTCCGCGTGCGTGCCGGCTGCGCTCCTCGTCGGCG